>NC_056741.1:255186104-255371104 GCF_019279795.1 Protopterus annectens | reverse complement strand
CCAGTTTGGGTACTTACGTATTATCGCAACCAGATTTTCACGGTTGCGAAATTCGTATCATGGAATCAAAACGAGTTCAAGAAACACAGTAAGGTGTCATTGTAAGTCTTTATTGATGAACAATAACTTTGGATTACCTTCAGGAAGAAAAAAATTTTAAAATTTCTCTTTCTGTTATGGGTGCATTACAAATGCACGCTGAAATTGTTATGGCTGCTCTCTTATTGACGAAAGGATTTTCTTCACTGTGTGGAAGGAATCCTGAGAAGGAAAACACAGACGCAGGAATCATGCTCTTGGTAAACAGTTTTTCTCACAATTTGTAAACATCGTTGAAAATAGCCCTTTCAATGAGAGAGTTGTAATAAGTAATGATTTTCAAAAGGGAGTCTGGATTATCTGGACAGCTGATTCTAGGGGTGTTTTTCACGGAAAAAGTTTGCAGTATCAGTTTTGTTTTATTTAGGGATGGTGGCATGTTCTGATAAATACGTACTGTACTTCACACTGACTATTGATTTTCTTAGTGCTGTAATGTTGTGGAGTGCTCATTCGCTGGTTTGGTCTTTCTGTGTGGTGGTAAATTGTCAGCAATTGCAGTTCGTAGTGCAATATGCAACTTGCAATAAGTGAGATGCTGGCACTAAAGTGCATACATAAAAACAGGACATCTTTCAATTTGTATTGATAACAATGCACCAAACAAACTAAAGTGCTAAAGAGAAAACATTATATTACTTTTTTACAACATTCACAAACTGATTCAATGAGCGGGAAGCAAATGGTTTTCATGAGAAAATCTGGTTGCGATAATACGTAAGTACCCCAGTTTGTAATGAGATATAAATGTATGAAATGATGACCAAGTTGCTGCTACACAAATGTCATCGGTGGGAAGTCTTCATTAAAGCTATACAGGCAACAACTGCTCTAGTGGAATGGACATTTTATTTCAAATGCAGGGATAAACCCTGATCCTTATATACAACAGAAGTATAATCTAAAAGCCACTTTGAAATATTAACTTTTGACACATCTTCCAATTTTGCTTTATAAAAGGGCACATGCAGCTGATCTGACTTTCTGTTAACATTAGTACAGTGTAAGCAGAATCTGAGCAGTCTGTGAACATGAGATTGTACAGCAGATGTTCGTCTGTTACAGAAATTGGGAAGAAGACTGGCAAAAATCAGTGGACTGATTTAAATTAACATTGGATGCCATCTTCATGAGAAAAGGATTTGTTCTCATTGACACACTGTCTTTCTGGAAAATAATAAAAAAAAGGGGGGGGGGTCTGCATGACAGTGCTTGTAATTCAGAAATTATTTTAGCAGAAGGAATTGCAATTAGAAAAAACAGCTTCCAAGAAAGATACTGTTGGTTCAAATGTTTGTGAGTTAATGAATGAAGCATGATTCTGACATCCCATGGGGGAACTGGATCTCTAATTGGAGGCCTCAGCAAGAAAGTGCCGTTAAGGAAAGCTTTGGAGATTCTATGAAAAGCAAAAGAAACTTCAATGTGATCTATATGAAAATTGGATAGAGTAGCCATTTTTACTCTAATGGTAGAAAACTAGATCCTTGGTGAAAAAGTTCTGAAAGAAAATACAGTATCTATGGAAGGAGAGCAGAAAAGGAGTTTTAGTATCTTTGATGAGGCTCAGACAGTAAATCTTCTCCACTTACTTTTATAAATTTTTTGGTTAATTATTTTCTGAAGAAGTAATTATATGAATCACCAGAGAGGACAGCTTGACCTGAAATCTCTAGCTTTCATTAAAACTGGGGACAACATGTGATTAATTTTAGGGCTTGTAGATCTGGAAAAAGCACCCCGGATGAGTGACTGAGAAGATTCAGAATGGGATACAGCACCCAGGGCAGGTGTAGCAAATGAGATCAAGGAAATGGAAAACAAACCTGCTAAGGCCAGAAAGGAGCAGTTAGGATCACCTTGGTCTTGCACCTTGCGGCTTTCTGAATGAATTTCATCAGGAGAGGTACTGGTGGGAATGCACAGAAGAGACATGGGGGCCAGTTGTGGACTTGAGCATCTCTCAGTGACCGTTCCTGTGGAGAGATGAGGATGAAGTAGCTGCTGCAATTGCTGTTTAGGTACAACGCAAAAAAAGTCACAACAAGGTTGGCCCCAGCTGCTTAAAGTCTCTATTGCCACTATCTGGTTATGAGGGAAGAGGATCAACCTGCATATTTTCTCAGCTAGTACAATCGCCATCCTGCATATGTGAACTGTTGCCAAAAAACATTGAACCATTAGGAACACATCGCCCACTGCCATACTCTCGTTTACTCCTGGCAAAATGGATATGATCGTGTTCCCCCCTGTTTGTTGGTGTACCACATCACTGACATATTGACTGTCTGGATGGATATCACAACCTTGGTTAGGTAGCCTAGAAAAGCCTGCAACGCTAGAAGGAACGCTCTCATCTCCAAGATAGTGATGTGAATGTTCAAAGTACTCTGAATAGTTTTACTCCTGAAATGCCCCCACTACACCCCCGGTGGGACAAACAGGTTTCCTTCTATAACTAACAGAGAGGTTATCCACCATTTTATACAGTCTCTACAGACTTGAGTGAGATGAATTTTGGCATGGAGAGGTTGAAGACTGTGCGCAGTGGTCTGAGAGAGGCTAATGCAACAATCTCTTTTGGTATCTCGCTAGTGGAACTAAAGTAATGGTAGAGCCCATAAGGCCTAACAAATGTAAAATTAATCTTACTTGTGGACCAGGATGCTGAATAACCTGAGAAGCCACCAGTTTTATCTTAAGAACAGTCATTTTGCTTCTGGGAGTTTGACAATTTGCAGAACTATGTTGATATGACGTACAAATTCTATCTGCTAAGTGAGAGACAGCCATTTGTATGATTAACTGTGATCCCGAAGAGGTCTGCAAGATGGAGTAGTAGGTTTGTTGTTGTAGCAGTAGATCTCTGGAAGAAGCAGTAAAACGCCAGTTATCTATATATGGGAAGACCTGGAGCCCTTGCAGTCAGAGATGAGGTGATACCACAGTCATAACCTTGATGAACAAAAAGGGGGCTGTGGAGAAAACAAATGGCAGTGTTCTAAACTAATAATGGATGGCCCCTAGCCAGAAACAAAAAAATATCTCCTGGACTGCCTCTATATCTTTATATGGCAGTAGAATTCCTCAAGCAATGCAGAGCACATTCAATCATCCTTCCTCAACAGAGATAGTATGGACTGTACCGTGACCATCCAGAGCTTCACCTGTTTCACAAATTGAATGAGGTGGGTGAGGTCCCCTGTATTCTTTGGGACTAAGAACTTGGAATAGACTCCAGATTCTAACTAGTCTGGAGACACACAGTGCATGACCCTTTTCTAGCAACTTTGAAACTTCTGTTACTGCAGATGCCAACTAATCAAGTGGATTATCAGGAATCTTTAAACTCTTCTTTGGATGACACAAAAAGAGAATGATATAGCCTCTGGTGATTATCCTTAACACCCAGAAACCCAAAGTAATATTTTGCCAGGCTTATTGGTTTAGGGTTAAGTGCTTAACGACTGCCTCCAGAGTGCGGAAACTGGTAAACCTTCAAGGCCATTATTAGGGTTTTTCTATGAAGGGACGACAGAAACCCTGATTATACAGTCTGCCTCTGCGGTAATGTCCATTTGAGTCGTTCCCCCACAGTGTGGGGTGAGTAGGTTGGTCTGTCCACAGGAGTTTCGTGGTGAAAGCCTTGCAATTTTCTGAACCCCATTTTCTTACCAATCCTTTGCTTTCTGGAAAAGAGTTTTGCAGGGTGGAGAATGATACTACTATGGCAGACAAGGTCTTACCATCTTGCTCACTCCTAGTTTTTGTCTCTAACAGGGACTAAATAGAGTAGAACCGTCAAATACGGCATTAATAAAGGACATCTTGAAGCTTTCAGAGAAAATGCATAGCCACAGTGATGCCTGTGCCAGCTGCTCTTGCTGTACCATCTGCTATGCTGCATAGCAGGCGCATGGCTACATTACAGGTGAACTACAGGGTAAACATTTGGTTTTACGAACATCTAAAAATGAATTACTCAAGCAGCACTTGGAAATCTCCTTGATCAAGTTTCTCTGAAAATGAGAGAAGTGTGTGCGGTAGTTCAGTGCTCTGAGTGCAAAGGTCACTAAAGCATACGCCCATTTCCCTAAACTGTTCAAAGCTCCTGACTTTCTGTAAGGGGAATGGACAGAACTCTTCTCTCAGACTGTTTTTTCTCTGTGGCTGCTGCGACTACCATGGCATCTACTGGGGTCCTTTTGTCTAGTGCTTTCTATCTTTTGAGGTTACTAAAATCTTGTCTTTTTTTTTGGGAATTGGGTCTATAACATCACTGTTCTTCCATGCTCTCTGTACCATGAGATACCACAGTTGTGTAAAATCTTACCATAACAGTTAATGTCCCTCTCTTTACTGTTGCAGTATTCTTCACAGTACGGATTTCCTACCAAAGATAGCCAAACATCCAGCCATTATAACAAAGCCTTTAGATCTTATATGTGTCATTCTTCATACTATGCTCCCCATTCAGGATATAGGGCATAAAGGTTACCCAGAACTGAATTGTCATGTATTCTCCTTTATTTGAAAAATTTGGAAAGAAGACTGGTAGATTAATATTTAAACTGAGTATAGTCTGCTTAGCTACTTGAGACAAAAAGGAGGGGCTGGTATATAAATAAATCGTATCCTTGTGGAAGATAATATATGGACGTTCACAAGACAGGACTTGGAGCTCTAGCTGAAGTAATTATTACCAGAAAAACAGTTTCCCAAGTCAGAAATTTTGAATCCACCTTGGCAGCAAATTCAAATAGAGCTTGGAACAAGACTATCATGTTCAAAGGAAGACTAGAATCCTTGAGTGGGAATCTAAGAAGAAAGATACCTCTCAGGAAAGCTTTACACAACCCGAGTGAGGCTAAGGAATTGTGATCCACTCCGATAGAGAATTTTGAGATTGCCACTAGCTGAACCTTGACAGCTGAGTAACTAGCTCCGTTAAGGAAACTGTAAGCAAGGAAATCTAACACTGTTGATATAGAGGCTGAAAAGAAACCTACATTTTTCTGTGAAACCCAAATGGAAAATCCTTTCCATTTACTTTTGCAAACTTTCTTAGTGGATGGCTTCTGAGTAGTAGTAAGAATATGGACCATTTGGGAGGAAAGCCCTAGCTGAATAGCCATCCACTGGTACTGGAGAAACCATGTGGTTAGTTTTAGGGTTCAAATGACCAAATGAGGCATTTTGGACTGATGAGACAGTAGATCTGGATTCTGATCCAGCACCCAAGGGGAGGTGTACCAGATGAGGCCAAAGAGAGGAAAAACACATCTGTTGAGGCCAGAAAGAGACAATGAGGATGACTGTGACCATCTGTTGTAAGGCCTTCTGCAGAAATTTTGGAATTAGGGAGTTGGTGGAAAGTCATATAGAAGACTGGGGGGGGGGGGGGGTGCAACTGAAAATGTTATCTCCCTGCGACATTCCCTTTGGGGGATCAGGACAAAGAGTCTGTTGCATTTGGAATTGGTGCAGAAGCAAAAAGACTGTAGCATGGCTTGTCCCAGTGATGAAAAGATTTTTGTTGCCACTGCTGGATTTACAGACCATGCGTGAAGTAGCAAGTAGAGCTATTCAACCTGTCCACCAGAACACTGGTCTTCCCCGGTATGTGTGTTGCTGTCAGAAAGCAATTGGAAGATATCTCCCACAGTCACACTCTCATCACTTCTTGACACAATGGGTAGGGGCATGTTCCCCCTTGTTTGCGGATGTACCAAACTAGTGATACACTTTTGATCTGGACAGAAATCACCTCTAGAGGAAGGACATCCTAAAAAACCTGCAACGTTAGGAGGACTGCTCTCATCTCTAAGACACTGACGTGAAGACTGGCCTCTGATGGGGACCATTTGCTTTGGACTATCTACCCCATGTAATTACCCCCACTCCACCCTAGCTGGAAAGCACCCATGGTTACTGTGGCTTTGGGTGAGGCAGGAACAAAGACAGCCCAGAAACACCTCGGAAAACTGAATCCACCAAGTTACATGATTTCTGCAGATTTTTGTTAAATGGCTTGGAAAGATCATGGGTTGGGATCTGACATCTGATGGACCACTGGACCACTAATGCCCACTGCAGAGCTCTCCTATAATACCCTGCCAAGAGGAACATAGTAGTGGAGGCTTCCATCAATCCTAGAAGTTGAAGAACTATATGGCAGCCACAGTCTAATGGAAAAGGAGCTGTACAGCCTAATTTCTTAGAATGAATAACCTGTTCGCTGGTAACCTTGCAATTTGAATGGTTGTGTCCAAGTGTGCTTCTATGCAATCCAGAATCTGTACTGGGGAAAACTATGATTTGCCTTGGTTCACTGTGATTCCCAGGTTAAAGCATAAGTGAAGCAAATAATTTTTGGTCTGGACTAGCAGAGACCTGTTAGACATGGTAAGGAGCTAGTCTCTAGATAGGGGAACACCCGAAAACCTTGCAATCAGAAAAGAGCTGCAACGGGGCGTGGCCAAGGATGAACACAGGATAGCAGCAGATTTCTTCAGCTCCACCAATTTCATTACACTGACAGGAATTAATTACTTAAAAAATTAATTTTTGAAGTAATTTTCTTTCTAAATATGTTTGTTTTATATAGTTCTTGAACTATATCTAAAAAAGAAAGGAAATCTTAACAATATTCCTGTCAGAAATCACTGTGGAAATTTTCCTGTCAGTTTATCAGTCTGAAATGAGTTCCAGTAAGACAAATTCTCAAGACTCCAGCATCAAGAAAGAACTTCAGTCTCTGATAATTATAATCCAGCAACTTACTGATAAAATGGATAAAATGGATACTAAAATAGACACCTTCATAGAAAAAAACTACAAAACAAATAGACCTGTTACATACAGACCTGCAACAACAGAAGATCCAGATGACAGGCATAGAAGAAGCTGTGAATGACATGGAAAATAGAATCCAAGAAGAGGAAATCAACATTGAGTTTCTGCTGAAACAAAATACACATTTACAAACAAAGCTGGATGACCTGGAAAATAGATCTAGATGCAATAACATTAGGATTTTTGGACTGCCAGAAAATATTGAAGGTAACAATATTACTTCTCTTTTAACAACTTGACTCCCTAAAACTTTAGACTTACCAGTAGCATTCTCTTTTGGTATCGAAGAGCACATAGATCTATAGCTAATACTAACTCTAACAAAAATATCCTAGATCAGTTATAGTTAGATTTCTATCATCTTTTGATAAAGAGATGGTTCTTAAATCTGCTTGGGCTAAAGCTCCTGTTAAGATTAATGAGACAACTGTGCGTTTTGACAATGACTATTCTTCCATGGTAATAGCTAAAAGAAAAGTTTTTCTGCCACTAATAAGGGAGCTTAAAAAGCACAGTTTAAAACATACCTTCTGTTTCCTGCCAAGCTTAAAATCTTCCTTCCTGATGGTCCTAAGGTTTTCGATGATTTAGACTCTGCTTTACTGTTTGTCAAAGAAAAAAGGATTTTGGATAAAATAGAAGAAATGGAATGGGCTAGTTCTTCATTAAAGAGATTGGCAACTGAAGCTTCGTGGAAGACTTCAGAGAAGAAGAAGAGACTAAAAAACAAATGATTTGTTATATGTTTTTTTTCTCTCTCATCATTTTAGTTCATTATTAATCTTTTGAATATAGTTCCTGCATTTCCAGAAAGCCACAAATATTTTGGAAAAGATTTAATCAAAGTTATTCTCTATGTGCAAAGAAATGTTTTGTTTCATAACCAGTCAAAATACCTGAAGATTTAATGGCAAGCTGTGATTCAATTTGTTTCTCTTTCTGAAAAGAAGTAAGGTTAGTAATTTGATACATTTTTTTATCTTTACCTTTTTTTTCCTTCTCCTTTTATTATTTTCTTTGTTTAAACAATGACATTCTATTTAGATTATGTAGTGGGTAAAGGGTGGGGGAGGGCAGGGAGTGAACAGTAATGAAAATATCATTAATAGAATAATAACATATTTATTCCTTGTAAAATTTTTATAAGTTCTTCAAATGCTATTTCTAATTATACTTTCTTGATTATACTGCTTATGCTTGTTTGTAAATAATCTGTTATGCTTTAACTAATAATAATCAGAACTAAATAAGAGTAAATAATATGTTTCATTTTTAACTCTATTAATATAAACAGTAAGTAACATTCCATTGTATATACTTCTTACAGCTTTCTCTTACATTTTTTTATTTCTGCCTCACTCCCTTTTATTTTCTACTCTTTTTCTTTTCTTTATTAATATATAGAAATGCTTTTGATTGTGTGGGCACAGTGAATAATAGGATTTGTATGAAAACTGAGTTGGGAGAAGAATGTTGAGTTTTATTGCTTGTTGGTAATTTTGGGCTTAATTTCACTTACATAGAGGCTGTAATGATCTGTGGAATACATTGTGAAGGTTTTGTCATGTTTAGATGCATTTACACTGCTAAATGAATGTTTGTCACTAGTTTTAATAAGTTTCCGCCAAAATGTTAAGAGAGACAATCTGAGATGTGGGCTGTCTCATGCACAGTGTTCATGAGTTACTTCAGAAGCTTCAGCTCACAGAATTCTCACAGAGAAACTGAAAGCAGTTAGTATAACCTTTGACATAGTTATCACACTGACACACCACAGATTCAGGAAAATACTCTATTCATAAAATATGTCAGTTATAATGTTTTGTTTCATAACCAGTCAAAATATCTGAAGATTTAATGGCAAGCTGTGATTCAATTTGTTTCTCTTTCTGAAAAGAAGTAAGAGGCTGTAATGGTCTGTGGAATACATTGTGAAGGTTTTGTCATGTTTACATACATTTACACTACTAAATGAATGTTTGTCACTAGTTTTTAATAAGTTTCCCGCCAAAATGTTAAGAGAGACAATCTGAGATGTGGGCTGTCTCATGCACAGTGTCCATGAACTACTTCAAAAACTTCAACTAACAGAATTCTCACAGAGAAACTGAAAGCAGTTAGTATAACCTTTGACATAGTTATCACACTGACACACCACAGATTCAGGAAAAAATACACTATTCATAAAATATGCCATTTATAATGGGTCTAAATGTTGTAGTTTCTTGTAGTAAGTAAATGTCTTATTTTAGAAGGCATAGAAAATGAAACATTTATTTAAATGTTTTTGAAAATTTACTTAACAGCAGCATAATAATCTGTGTTAAAAATTTGTGTTCCAAACATATACTTTACTATAACTCATTTAATTCATCTGATTGACAAGCATAAATAATCTTATAACTCTATTCTGGAAGAAATGTCATGTGATATATTTTAAAGCAGTAGGTTAGCATGATTGTAAAATCTGGTTACTAAAATGTGTTTGCTGTGCATTATTTTGTATAAAGCAGACAGATTTATTCTAGGGACAGCAAGTAGGATAGTGCTCAACAAAGACACAACTCAGTGAGATCAGATATATATATATATATATATATATATATATATATATATATATATATATATATATGTGTGTGTTTGTGTGTGTATGTGTATGTGTGTGTGTGTGTGTGTGTGTGTGTGTGTGTGAGTGTGATGGCTTTTTCTTTTTTTTATATAATAATGCAAGTGTTTCTGAGAATCTGCATAACTATCCAATATGATTTATAATAATTTCTATGAATACAATATTTTACTCTATTGACAAAATGAATGTTTGTCACAAGTTTTAATAAGTTTCCCGCCAAAATGTTAAGGGAGACAATCTGGGATGTGGGCTGTCTCATGCACAGTGTCCATGAACTACTTCAAAAGCTTCAACTCACAGAATTCTCACAGAGAAACTGAAAGCAGTTAGTATAACCTTTGACCTAGTTATCATACTGACACACCACAGATGCAGGAAAAATACTCTATTCATAAAATATGTCAGTTATAATGAGTTTAAATGATGTAGTTTCTTGTAGTAAGTAAATGTCTTATTTTAGAAGGCATAGAAAATGAAACATTTATTTAAATGTTTTTGAAAATCTACTTAACAGCAGCATAATAATCTGTGTTAAAAACTTCTGTTCCAAACATATACTTTATTATAATTCATTTAATTCATCTGATTGACAAGCATAAACAATTTTATAATTCTATTCTGGAAGAAATGTCATGTGATATATTTTAAAGCAGTAGGTTAGCATGATTATAAAATCTGGTTACTAAAACGTGTTTGCTGTGCATTATTTTCTATAAAGCAGACAGATTTATTCTAGGGACAGCAAGTAGGATAGTGCTCAACAAGGACATAACTCAGTGAGATCAGATATATATATATATATATATGTGTGTGTGTGTGTGTATGTGTGTGTGTATGTATGTGTGTGTGTGTCTGTGTGTGATGGCTTTTTTTTTTTTAATAATGCAAGTGTTTCTGAGAATTTGCATAACAATGCAATATGATTTATAATAATTTTTATGAATACAATATTTTAATTTATTGACAATAATGAGTTTAAGTAAATGCTCATATACAAACAATTCAAGATTTTTTTTTGGAAGCTGTTAATAGTATTCACATGACAGAAAATAGATGCATCTTAATATATGTAATGTCTGAATCATATTAGCCAAAGTTTTTGATTTAAATGAATGTTAGAACCTAATTTTCTCTCCTCTTGATTTCTAACATCAAGATTATTTGAATTTTATTTGAATACAAGTGTTATATATTACATAGATCTATATAGTAGTATGAACAGTTTAAAAAAAAAAAAAAAAAAAAAAGTTTATTTTAGTTTATATGATGCTGTTTTACCAAATGTGTAGTTTTGTCTTGATAGATAATTGAATTGAAAACTGTTAACCTCAGTTAAATATAATTAGAAGTTATGTACTCACCATAACGTTCCATCTGAGTAGGTGTATTCATTTGTCTGCAACCTGTGGGTTATGGATCCGATATCGGATCCGAACCGGCATGGTTTACCAGCTATGGATCCAAGCTCTCAGCTCCTCCCCTCACCCATAATGCCCTGCTCTACCCTCATGACCTCAGATCGAGTTTGCCAAAAGCAAGAACACCCGAAAGGGGTAACACAACATATGCAGGAAACTGAAAGGCCAGGGGGATAGGAGGGCGGGATGGTTGCAGACAAATGAATACACCTACTCAGATCGAACGTTATGGTGAGTACATAACTTCTAAATCTGAAGTAGGAGATTCATTTGTCTGCAACCTGTGGGACAGAGTCCCCAGCTACCTGAATCTTGGGCGGCCATCATGGAAGGATATTCCGGAGCACCGCGGAGCCAAAGGATGCTCTACCCTAGATGCAAGATCCAACTTGTAGTGGGAAATAAAAGTATGAGATGAAGCCCACGTGGCTGCTGCACAAATATCATCTAGAGGAATCCTAGCCTTAAAGGCTGCCGAGGTAGAGACTGACCGGGTTGAATGGGCATGTACACCCTCCGGTGCGGGCCTTCCTGAAGCTTGATAAGCCAATAAGATACATTGTGAAATCCAGCGAGACAGTGAGACTTTAGAAATTGGCTTGCCCAAATTAAATTTAGCAAAGGAAATGAACAACTGGTCGGATTGCCTATGACCAGCCGTCCTGTTTAGATAAAATCTAAGTTGCCTGTGAACATCTAAGGAGTGAAGCTTGTATTCACCTTTGTTTTCATATTTAGGAAAGAAAACAGGGAGGTTAATGGATTGATTAATGTTTGCTTCAGAAGCTACTTTAGGAAGAAAGGACGGGTTGGTCCTGAGGTAAACACGGTCCGGATGAAAGACCAAGTAAGGAGGTTTAGCTGATAATGCTTGGAGCTCTGAAACTCTCTTGGCCGAAGTAATGGCTACTAAGAAGGCAGTCGTGAATGACAAGAATTTCAGATCTACCGTAGCTGCCGGTTCGAAGGGGGGGGGGGCGGTCAAGGCCTGGAGAACTAAGGAAAGGTCCCAAGGAGGAACCGCTTGATTTACAGGGGGCCTGAGAAGAAAAGTACCTTTAAGGAAAATTTTACACAACTTGGCCGACATCAGTGGATTGGAGTCATGACCAATGTGATAATGTGAAATTGCCGCAAGTTGTACTTTGACCGTGGAACTGCTGGCACCATCGTTAAAAAGAGTGGTTAAGAAATCAAGCACTAAAGGGAGAGGAACTGTGAAGGGGTTTAGGCCTTGCCGCTCCGCCCACAAAGAAAACCGTTTCTACTTGCTACGGTAAACTTTCCTAGTGGATGGTTTATGAGCTGCCACCAGGATCGCCTTAACAGGGGACGAAATACCGGGAGTCCTGATCAAGAGTGGAACTGGAGCAGCTAAGCGGTCAGCTTCAGGTTGTCCAGGTTCGGAGGAGATAAGCGGGATGGATGAGATATCAGATACGGAATGGGATCTAAAATCCAAGGAGGATTCACAGAGACCTTAGGAAGGGGAACCAGATCTGTCGAGGCCAAAACGGAGCAATGAGAATCATTCTGCACCCCAACCGAGAGGCTTTCTGAAGAACTTGGAGCATCAGAGGCAAGGGGGGATAAGCATAAAGAAGACCGGGTGGCCAAGCATGCACCAGAGCGTCTCTTGGGGAACCTCCTGGAGGAGGTATCAGAGCGAAAAAACTGTCGCACTTGGTGTTTGAGGGAGAGGCAAAAAGATCGCAAGAAGGAGTTCCCCACCGTGCGAATATGCGTTCCGCTACTTGAGTATTGAGAGACCACTCGTAAGGGGTGAGAATGGTGCGACTGAGCTTGTCCGCCAGGATGTTGGACCGACCCGGAATGTGCGTTGCTATGAGAAAGCGGTTGGTGGAGATTGCCCATTCCCAAACTCTCATGGCTTCTCGACAAAGAGGGTAAGACCTGGTTCCTCCTTGCTTGTTGATATACCAGACAACCGACATGTTGTCCGATTGAATCGCAATTGTTCCCAAGGGAAGAAAGGCCTGAAGTGCTAGCAACGCTAAGAGCACTGCTCTCATCTCTAGAACGTTGATATGCAGTAAGGTCTCTGAATCGTTCCACGTGCCTTGGACGGTCCGGCCTGCAAAATGCCCCCCCCCACCTGAGGCGGGAGGCGTCCGTGGTCACCGTGGCGAGAGGGGAAGAAGCACAAAATGGGCGGCCTCCGTGGAGATCTGGAGAGTGAAGCCACCACAGGAGGGACCGCTTGCAAGCCTTGCTGATCGCAATGGGATGATGCATAGGAAGAGCAAGATACGACCACTGTACTAGGAGTGTCCACTGGAGGATGCGCATATTGAACCTGGCGAGAGGAAGAAGTGCTATAGCAGCTGCCATGGACCCTAGAGCCCCCAGGACCAACTCCGCCGGAACTGAGCTTGAGTGGAGAATGGCCCGCACCTGGAGTTGCAGATTTTGAACTCTGGCCGCAGTGAGGAAGGCTTTTACACTCCTTGTGTCTAACCTGGCACCTATAAAATCTATGAACTGCGTGGGTGCTAGGTTGGATTTTTTTGTATTTATAGTGATGCCCAGACTGGGAGCAAGACGGAGAAAGGAGTCTCGCGCCAATAGTAGTAGATGCCTTGTTGGGGCGGTAAGGAGCCAGTCGTCCAGGTAGGGAAAGACCTGTACCCCCTGAAGCCTCAGGTGGGCCGCTACCACTGCTAATACTTTGGTGAACACCCTGGGGGCTGTGGTGAGACCAAAGGGAAGGACCCAGAACTGGTAGTGACTGGCTCCCAGCCGGAAGCGGAGAAACCTCCTGGAGCGCCTGTCCATTAGTATATGGTAGTACGCATCCTTGAGGTCTATGGAGCACATCCAGTGATTTTCTCCCAGAAGGGGGAGAATAGATTGCAGAGTGACCATTCGGAACTTCTCCTTGGGAACTGCCAGGTTCAAGAGAGAAAGGTCTAAAATTGGTCTTAGATCCCCCGTCTTTTTTGGCACTAAAAAGAACCTGGAGTAGAACCCTGATCCGATCTGGTCTGGGGGGACGGGCTGGATGGCTCTTTTCTTTAGCAGATGGACAATTTCTGCCAAAGCGGCCTCCCGTTGACCGGGTGGAACGTCGGGGAGGGACTTCAAATTTGGCAAGTGACGAAAGGGGATATGGTATCCTCTGGATATGATCTGGAGAACCCAGCGGTCTGATGTTATGGACTCCCATGCCGCTAGGTGCTCCGAGAAACGTCCCCCGACTGCCTCCAGAGTGGAGCAGCCGGGCAACCCCTCAGGGTTGCTGCGCGGGCCATTCAGAGAAGGATTCTCTGGACCCGAAGTTCCTGGGAGCCCCTCTGCCTCTAGGGCGGCGTCCTCCCTGTCCTCCTCTGCCACGGAAGGACTGGTTGTCCGGAGCAGGCTGGGATTGCTGCGACTTCCGGAACCACATCTTCTTCTGACCCTTTTGGTTCCTAGAATAGGGCCTCTGGGGTGCAGAGAAGCGGATTCCGACGGCAGACAGCGTCTTCCCGTCCTTCTCGCTCTGGGTCAAAGTGTCGCGAACAGTTTTGCCAAAGAGGGCAGAACCATCGAAGGGGGCGTTTGCAAATGACGCTTTGAAGGGCTCTGAGAAATCGCAATGACGGAGCCAGACCTGACGTCTAGTAACTAGGCCTGCCCCTGCGGCTCTAGCGGCGCCTTCCGTAGCATGGGAGAGTAGCCGCATAGAGGTATTGGTAACGGACCTGAGAGTGGCCATGCGGGTGGAGTGCAGCACTTTGTCCTCCTCCGACATGGACTCTGGGGGGGATGCAGCGTATTCTTTAATAAGATCGCGCTGCATCCTAATCACGTGCCAGATAGTTCAACACCCTTACCGAGAAGGTAGCTGAACTAAACATCTGCTTCCCCAAGCGGTCCATCATCCGAGACTCCTTGCTCGGGGGATGGACTGAGGGACTCTCCTGAGCGAGTTCCCTCTTGGTGGCCGCCGCCGTCAACATGGCATCTACCGGAGGCCCCTTACTCCAATGGGTACGGTCAGCCGGGGGACTGAGTATCCGGTCGGGCCTTTTGGGGATTGGCTCCACGGTGTCCGGTTCCTTCCACGCCCTGGTGGTAATGAGGTCCACCAGGGGGTCGGCAGGAGGGGACACCCAAGAGGTAGACGGGCCCGCTTCAAATGCCTCCAAGAACACGGACTCGTCCGAGGAAGACTTGGGGGCAGACCCCCCCCCCTTATGCGGAGCATTTCCATGATGTCTCCAAATGAGACATCCTCGGGGGGTGACCATGGGGAGCCTTCCCCTTCCTCCAAATCCGTGTCTTCCGTGAGAGACTCGGGGGAGTCAATGTGCCTCCTTTTGCACGTATGCTTGCGAGGAACATCCTCTGGGGGGGCTGTCAGAGGACTCCTCGCAAACAGTAACCTGTTCCAGGGGAACAGCTTGGGGCACAGGAGCGGGCTGTCCCAAGGGCCGGATGGTGGAAGCCTGACCCAGTGCAGAGGGAGCGGGACGGAGCCGAAACAAGTGCCGGGGGTCCGGAGACCCTCAACAGGGCCCTCTCCACTACATCAAAAGCCGAAGGGGGGCCAACCTCGACCAAAGGATCCGACAATCGGCTCCCCCTCGGATCCGAGGAGTGGATCGGAGCCGGCGCCGAAGCGCTCGGATCCGAAGGGACAGTGCGCTCCGACACAGACGGCGCCGAAGGAGCACTGATCCCCCCGGATCCGAGGTCGGATCCGATGCACTCGAGGGCAGGGTCGGATCCAAAGTACCAAGTACTATCGAGCCGACCCACCCGCCCGGCTGCTCGGCTCCAACTGCTCCGAACCCGGGTAGCGGGTCGGAGAAGGAGCAATTGGCTTGAAAAAGGGGGTCGAGCTCCCCCCCAGAGGGGGGGGGAGGCAAGAGCACTCCCATCTGCATCTGGGCCTGGATGAACCTTCTCATCATCCGGTCCAGATCAGCGTCCGATAGGCTATAAGTTGATCTCGACGAGGCTACCGAGGTAGGCCTGGAGTGCCTCCTCGATAGCCTCGACGGAGATCGGGTCTCCTCCTCCTCAGGTCCCGGTGAAAAACACGCTGGAGACCGGAGCCGAGGAGGGAGAGCCAGCAGACAGGAGGCCGGGAGAAGCCGCTTGGCTGGCGGGCCGAAACAGAGGTCTCGGCCCGCCGCTTATGGTGCTTCTCCCTCCGGTCCTTCTTCCTAGCTTCCCTCTCCTCCGAACCACTACAGGGAGGTCGAGTCCCAGGAGGAGGAGGGAGCGAGAGGGGACAACCGTGGTAACGGTTACCCCCGGAGCGGAGGCCGGAGCCGAGTCCGGCGGCAAAAGACCCGCCAAGACAAGCTTGGACCTCCGCTCCTTCAATGCCCTGGGGTTGAACCCTGCACAAATGGAACATCCAGATGTGAGGTGTTCAACCCCCAGGCATCTAACACACCGAGTGTGGCCATCAGCTGGGGAAAGCTTATGGCCACACTCGGAGCACTTTGAAAATACAGCTTTGGGCTGCTCAGACATCCCAAAAGCAAACAAACAAGGTTACTAAAAACTAGTAAAAGTAAAGTAACAAAACCACTCACAGGCCTGAACACACACTACGCTACCAGCGAGGGGAGGGATATTAAAAATAAATTTTAAACACTAAAAATATAATAATATGAGGGAAACCTACACTTTCACACAACTTTAACAAAAACTTTCAAAATTAAGCACTTTTGAGACTAGAAATATCACTTAGCTGGAGAGCTGGAAAAACACAATCTGGTCACCATGCGCGGCAAACGAGATCTGAGGTCATGAGGGTAGAGCAGGGCATTATGGGTGAGGGGAGGAGCTGAGAGCTTGGATCCATAGCTGGTAAACCATGCCGGTTCGGATCCGATATCGGATCCATAACCCACAGGTTGCAGACAAATGAATCTCCTACTTCAGATCTAGTATTAAATTGATAAGGTGGTAGCTGAGGTACTGCTGCTTAGGGTAGGGGGTTAACTTGAGTAGTAAATATTACTCTAAGTTGGAGTTTTCAACTCCAGGCTGGATGCAAGGTTTAATCCTTACATTATTTTCACTTGTTCATTGTTATATGTATATAGTTTTGACATCCACAATATATTTTGTACACTCATTGTCACTACAAACAAAATTGAATCCTATACAAAATCCCATAAGAGATTTAATAAATACAGCTATATTTAAAGGTACACCTAAAAGAGGAGATGTAACATTATTTATCTTGTTATTTGTTATTTCGATCATAAGATTCTTGAGTTTTAAAAATGCCAAATGGCATCTTTAAAAGGAATTTCTTTAAACATTAATGGATTGAATAATCCGTGTAAAAGGGCAAGCCTAATAAGATACATTAATTTACACAAGGCCAATCTAGTCTTCCTGCAAGAAACCCATCCCTTGAAAAAAGATATTGATAAACTAGCCACTAATAAGTATACAGTATTGGTTAGTTCAGAGCACACTCAGAAAAAAGAGGAGTGGCTATTTTATGGAATAAAAGTATGCCCATTCCTAAAACCATTAAGTCTTATCAGGATGACAAAGGAATGTTTTGTATGGTTACAATACAAATTAATGAGAAGACTTACACTTTAATTAATGTATATTGGATACCTGGAATTGGTATTAATACAGTGAAACATCATATTGATAAGATCATATCATTCTCTATAGGGGATATTATTTTAGCTGGTGATTTTAATTGTATACTACATGAAAGTGATACTACCACTATAAGGAAAAGAAGAATTACATCTAATGCAAAACATTTAAATGATTTTGCTAATTCTTATCATTTGAATGATATTAATAATCAGATAGATTCAAAATCATTACCATACACCTTTTTTCTAACAGATACAAAACTTATTCAAAAATAGATAGGGTCTTTATTTCTAACCAGATGGTAACAGATTTAATTAATTCCAAAATCATTTCATGTCCTATATCTGATCATAACTCAATTGTTTTTGAATTCATGATAAAAAATACTCATAATGTTCAGATCAAAAGGATACCAGCATACTTAACTCAGCTAAAAGACTATAACGAATATATACTTTCAGAAGTACAACATTTTCTAGACATAAATAATACTCCTGAAGTCTCCATTGTCTATGTTTGGGATGCCTTAAAATCATATCTATATGGACAAAGTATCAGATGGTATAATAATAAAAGGAAATCTTGGGATAAGGAATTGTTAGATATTCAAAGTAAATTAGACTCTTATAAACATAATAATAAAGAAAATATTATGGACAAGAAAGTTATTGAAGAAATAAACAAACTAAATGAGAAATACAAAGAAATTTTAACTCATAAAGTTAAAATAACTTTAGAGAAATATAAGTTTATGTCTTATTCAATAAGCCCCAAATACTTACATAGACTTAAAAATAAAACAAAAAGATTGAATAAACAAAACCATATCAAAGAAATCTTTTCTCTAAGGAAAAAGAAGAATGTTTCTAGTATACCAGAAATACTGGATGAATTTAGAAATCACTTTCACAAGATTAACCATAACAACATTAACATGGAACCTAAAGATAAAATAAAGGAGTTTATAACCACAAACATGAATAAAAAGCTTAATAAACAACAGATTAAACTATTGGACAAGAGTATTTCATATACAGAAGTTATTACACAAATAAATAAGCTTAAATCAAACAAAGCACCGGGTAATGATGGTATTATACCAGAGATATATAAAATCCTTTCTAAAACTACATATTCATTAATACATAAGGTTTTTATTTTGGCCCAAACTGAGTTAATAACCCCCATCTTGGCAATATACATTTATTTCACCAATTTTAAAACCTAATAAAGATCCAACTAGATGTTCTTCATATCGACCCATCTCATTACTTAATGTTGATTATAAAATGTTTATGAGTATTTTTGCTGATAGATTGAAGACAATCATCCCCGGCATTATAGATATAGATCAGACGGGCTTCATTGTAAATAGAAATACTTTTGATAATATAAGAAGAACTTTAACATTAATTGATTTTGCAAATAGGAAAAAGAAAGATTTAACACTTATTAGTCTTGATATAGGTTCAGCATTTGATTCAGTAAGTTGGGACTATCTGTTTGACTTACTGAAATGCACAAACTTCTCTGATGCATTTGTAAATTTAATTGAGCATTTATACAAAGGAACGCGGCTTATATTAAGGTAGGAACATATGTTTCACAAAAAATACCCATTCTTAAAGGTACAAAGCAAGGATGTCCACTTTCTCCACTATTATTCACTTTAGTAATGGAGCCTTGGGCTAATTTGATTAGAAAAAGTACTGACATAGAGGGTTTTGAAATAGACAAAAATACAACATCAAAAATTCAACTTTTTGCAGATGATGTTCTAATTACATCAGCAGGATCTAATTCTTCTATGCAGTCTTTATTTGATAAAATGATGAATTTTAAAAGTATTTCTGGTTTAATATTCAATGAAGAAAAACTAAAATACTACCTATATATACAGGAAAAATATTCTCATTAGTGATTTTACTAAATATGTACCCAATTCAGGTCAGATAACTTATTTAGGTATAATACTATCTAAAGATATTAAATCTATTATATATAATAACTATAATACCTGTTTTCTTAATATACAAAATCTTTTTAATACCTGGAATAATATGTTTTTACTATGGAGGAGAGACTTACAATTATTAAAATGATAATATTCCCCAAGATTTTATACTTAATACAATCAATAATACTTTCACCTACAAAAATAATTATCAAGAAACCGAATACACTAATGTTAAATTTCTTATGGGCACCTAACAGACCTAGGATTGCATTAAAGAAACATACTAATAGCTGGTCTCAAGGGGGTATTTCTTTTCCAGACTTTAATTTATATATTATCTCTTCTATTATAAAAGTTATTACTTTATTAATAGATCAGTCATATATCGCAAAATGGAAAGATTATTGGGAGCTAATTAGTATGCACTTCATGAAAATCTCCTTAACACATAAAAATATGATTGTAAATAACTCCATGTTGTGGTTGCTAAAGGAATTTTGTACTTCACCTATTACACCTAAACATATGGTTTGTTACCCATTAAATATTATTATTAGTTATCGTAACTTTATATTCATGCACCCTAAGTATAGGGAATGGAATTTTATTGTATTCCCTATAATGTATACTCAGGGTATGCTTATGTCATCTACTTCTGAAGGAGCTCATTTAGCTATAGATAATGATCTAAAGTACTGGTATCAGCTGATATCTGATAATAAAGTTAAAAATCTTGATTTCTTAAAACAAGAATTTGATCTAAGAGAAACTTGCTGGTTAGAGGTTCAGATCTTTAGACAACATCTCATTGATAGAATAGATCTAATGTCTATAACAGTTAAAAATCTATTCCAAAACTGATTGATTACTTGATATTAAATTTACAGCATAAAGTTTCTGATAAAGGTAAACTTTCATATATACATAAAATTATCAGACAAGAAACTTTTTACAGTGTAGATTCATACTGGAATTATTTCACCTCTATTAATGGGGACCCACCAACTCAACAAGATAAACAATATATATTGGAATCTGCTTATAGAACTACATCTTCCATTGTCTGGAGACTTTATACATGGACATTTATACATAGATCTTTTTATACACCTTTGATGATGAATAAAATAAATAATAAAGATAATCTATGTAAGAGATGTAATGTAGAAATTAATGCTGACTGGGCTCATATGTTTTATGACTGTATGAAGTTGAAAGAATACTGGAAGTCAATTAATGAATTTTTGCAGGCTCTTTTACAGATAATTTCATTATTTCTAAGTCTCTTATATTATTCAACACACCTGTACCTCAATGTGTTAAAAAGATTAAGCTTCCCTTGTTATGGTCTATCCTAGCAGTGACCAGGAAAATAATAACTAGAAATTGGATTTCAGATACACCTCCTTCGTTCAATGAATTTAAAAATGTTATGAATATAATGTGCCATATGGAAATAAGCACAATTAGAATGAGAACAACTAGAAAAACATCATATTATATTGTATGGGATAATTTACAAAATTTGTTAAAAAAATTCTAATTTCAATAGCACGGTATTTTAGTTTAATTAATTGATCTGATTGTAGTGGATGTCTTTGTAAATACTTTAGTTGTTTTGTTGAATATTACAATAATACCTATTTTTAATTACTTGTATAAAATTGTTATGATATTTCTCTTGTATGTTAAAACAATAAACCTGTTTTGAAAAAAAAAGAAAAGAGCTGCAACAACTGCATGCATTTGGAAAACACCTTGGGGATTGTGGTGAGGCCAAAGTGCTTGGCTCTGAACTGAAAATGACCGGCTACCAGCCAGAAGCAAAGGAAACTCCTGCAGCATCTGTCCATTTTGATGTGGTAGTTTGCAACCTGAAGGTCTACTGATCACATCCAGTCACATCCTTCCACAGAAGACGGAGGATGGACTGTACCAGGACCATTTGGAACCTTGTGTGCTTGATGTATTGATTCAAGTGGCTAAGGTCCAAAATTGGCCTTAGGTTCACATTCTTTTTTGGCACTAAGAAACTCACATACGTTCTGCACCCTTGCTGGTCTGAAGGGACCTCTTGGATGACTTGGCAGCTTTTTTAGCTCTAATGTTGCCACTTCTCTTTGAGATGGTGCAAGTTTGTTTCATACTGGGGGTGGATACAGAAAGGGAATGCAGTAGCCTCTAGTAATAACTGTCCACATCCAAACTTCTTTGGTGATAAATATACAGGCTTCTGGGTAAAGACACTAGCACCATCTGACTATCTACAGAGTGTAGCAGTCAGACAACTATTCTGGAGCAGTGATAAGGCCTCTGGGAGAATGGACCTCTGAAGCCTTGATTCTGCGGGCCTTCTATGCACAAGGATAACATCTACTGGTAGAATACCCCCCTCTGCCTCGGAGGGGGGGATCTATCTTCCAGAAGAATCTTGACAAAGCCACTGAGACTTCCAAAACCACAGTTTTTACCTCCCTTCCAGTATCTAAATAAGGTCCTCTGGGGGGTAGAAAACCATACGCCTATGGCAGAAAGAGTTTTCCCATCCGGCTCCCTCCTGGGAAAAGTGCCTTTGACCTTAGGACTGAACAAAGTCAATCCATCAAATGTGGTGCTGATGAAAGAAATATTAAAAGGCTCCGCAAAATCTCAAACACGCATCCAGGCATGCTTCCTTATGGTAATGCTTGTACCACAGGCTCTCAAAACACCATCTGTTGCTTTTGATATGGGTTGCACAGAAGTATTTGACAAAGACTGAATGGTAGCCAGTTGCATATCCACTCTTTTTCTGCATTCTGCTGACAGAGACCCAGTCAGCAACTTGGACAGCTCCTTGGTCAAGTCTCTCTGAAACCTAGTCAAATGTGCCAAATAATTCAGCGATCTTAGCGCAAATGTAGCTGAAGAGTAAACGCACTTCCCAAAATTGCCCAAGGCCCTGGACTCTTAAGGGGTTGAACAGATCGAGCTCAATTCTGTGAGCTCTTTTCTTAGCAGCTGCCACTATTAACATGGTGACCACTCCCGGGCCACTGCTCCAGTAAGAGCAGTCTTTAGGGACAAGAAGATACTTATTTGCCTTTCTGGGAATCAGTTCTGTGACATCTGGTTAATTCCATGCCCAGCAAAAGATTACATTCACCATCCTATCAGCTGTAGGAACCATGCATGGAGTAGCTGAGCCACAACCACAAGCATCAAGAAAAATGGATCCCTCCTGAGAAGGGGTTTCAAAAGATCAATCTCCTTTCTGTCTGACATGCTCGAGGACCTCCCCGAACGAGAAGTCAAGTGATGATCTGGGGCCCCCTCCCCTTCATCGAAATCCATGTCTTCTGTCAGAGACTCCTGGAGGTAAGCCAATGTGTCTTCTCTTACACTTATGTTTCTGAGGGGCCTCCATGGGGTGAAAGATCTGGAGAGGATTGGAAGTCTGAGGGGAGTTCTGGGTGAGGACAGTGTGAATCAGCTGTCCCAATGAGACAGACTGTATAAGATCAGAACCCAGGACTATCAGTTGCAGAGAGGCCCGGTCTCGAGCCTTGGAGAGAGTGCTATCAACTGCCTCAAAGGCAGAAGCTGACAGGGAACCCAAGAACACTGCAATAGGAGCCGAAGCTGCCACACCAGCATGACTAAAGACACCACCCAAACTCTGCTCAGAGACTTAATCTAGGGCCAAGCTATCTAGTGCAGAGGCTACGAGTGAAAGATAGGACTCCAACAGCTTCAGAGTTAAACCCTTACCTCCTGAGTTGGCACCAAAGCTTAAGCTCTGAGATCTGTCTGGTTCCGATGAAACTGTAGGCAGATGGATCATAGAAGATGCTAGAGTCAAAGATGACCACAACTTTGGATCTGACATGAACAACCCAGAAAAACCTGGATCCAGCATACCAGAACCTGGTGGGGTAAGGATAGCCAAAGGCATGTGACAGGGTCCAAAGCCCACAGGTCCAACAGGAGATGGCGCTTGGAAAATTCCCAAATGAATTTGGGTCTTGAGGAACAACTTCATCATTCTATCCACATCAGCTTCTGTCACGGTAATGGATCTTCATAAGATGTGGAGGGTGACCATGAAGTGCTCTGTAAGGGTCTCTCCTGAAAAAAAGGTGAACATAGCCTAGGACAGATTGTCTCCAAGGAAAACCTTGGCTCAGGCTGCCCTTCTCTTTGGCTCTATCACTATTGTCCTCTGTGTTTCTCCAATGACTTTCTCACGGATGGTGAAGCTCCAGATGCAAATTTTGGAGCTTCTCTTGAAGGTAAAAGACCCTGGAGAACAACCTTATTACGTTGTTCAATTACAGCTTGGTGATCAAAGGCCAGGCAAATCGAACAATCCTCATCCAGAAGTACTGCCCTCAAACAATACATACACTTAAGGTATGATGCAGAGTTAGGCATTTTGTGGCTACAAGCCACACATTTCTTAAAGCGAATAGTTTTTTTTCAACAAAAGAAAGTTACAGCTAAGCACTATCAACAATGGCTATATATAGAAGTCCCTGGAGCGTATGGTACGGAGAGACTGGGATTTCTTTAAGTGCAGCATGTCCAGCAGCTCTGGGTTTGACATAGCTTTGTATGCTTGGCACATATCGCATCTGAGTAGGCGATATGCGATGGAGTTGAGCTGGAGTTTTTAAGACTGTCTGCGTATGGCATCTGTTTGAAGCCGGTAATCCTCTTAGTGAGGTATTTCTGTGGCCTTTTCAACTGTTGTAGGTGTCTTGTGAGATATATGCCAAATGGGGCACTGTACTCTATAACGGGTCCGATGAGGGATGAGTAGAGAGGAACAATGACCTCCTTTTTTTCTAGAGGAGAACCGTTTTGTGATGAGGTATGCCACGTAGAAGGATTTCCTGACTACTGTGGCGATGTGGTTATCAAAGCAGAGACTACTGTCCACTTGTGTCTTGATGTCTCATCACACTTTCGGTGTTTAGTGAGCTACCGCCTATGTGGTAGCTCATGGGTACCGAGTTTTTCCCAAAGGGAATGACAATGCACTTCTTGGCAATGAGCTTGAGGCCATGACTTTGACACCAAGCATCTGTCTCTGTGAGGCCCTTTTGTAGAATGTCTATATCATTAGGTGATTCTATTATGGCTCCCAGTTTGCAGTCATCTGCAAACTTTGTTAGCCAAAGACCTTCTGTGTTGGCTTGCACTTCAGAGAAGTAGATGCCGAACAGGAGAGGACCCAAAACCGAACCCTGTGGTACTTCATTCCTCACTGGTCTGAAGTCGGACTTGGAGTCGGCTACTTTTACTGTGTGGGTTCCGTCAGTGAGACAGTTGGCTACCAATCTTGTGACATAGGGATTTATGCCCAGTTTAGTGAGTTTATCTATAATTCCAGAGTGAGGGATGGTATTGAAAGCCTTTGGCGAGGTCAAGATAGGCTGTGTGCACTACCTTGCCTCGTCTACAGCTCTGGTGACTGCTTCAAAGAAATCAATCAGGTTTAGTAGACATGATCCACCTTTTACAAACCCAAACTGAGTGGGTTCCAGAGTTTGGAGGTTACCTATGTCTTTGTTTATAAGGTCCAAGATGATATGTTCCATGGCCTTACAGACCAGGCTTGTCAGGCTAATGGGGCGGTAGTTTCTGGGGTCTGTGGTGGACCCCCTTTGTGGAGTGGGATAACCGTTGCTGTGCACCACTCAGTAGACACATAACCTAAGCTGATGCTATGATTGAACATGGTACTTAGGTGGGATACCAGTTCGTGCAGTACGCAGCCTGGGATGTTGTCTGGTCCTATGGATGCTGTGTTCTTGGCTTTGCAGAGTGTGGCCTTTACTTGTTCATCCGTGATTACAGGATGTTGTCTGGTCCTATGGATGCTGTGTTCTTGGCTTTGGAGAGTGTGGCCTTTACTTGTTCATCCGTGATTACAGGGGCTTTGCATTCTTCCAGTATTATGATGTGCCCTTTGGAGGATAAGAAGGGGGCAAAGTTAGTACTGAACCTATCTGCCAGGATGTGGGCAATATCGGTTGGTTCTGTATATTTAGTGCCATTGTGCTGTAGCTCAGAGCAGATCTGAGTGTTGCCATTGAGATTCTTGACATAGCTATAGAATGCTTTGTGGTTGTCTTTAGAAACAGTGGCGATTTTATTTTCATAACTAGCTTTGGAGGATTTTATGAGGGATCTCAGCTTCTTGCTGAGGCTGACCAGGGAGTTCCTCCAAACTTGGGATTTTACTCTTTTTTTGCAACAGCTTCTTCCTTCTGTTGTAGAGTTTATGGCAGGAGACCACCAGACTACTTTCTTTTTTTGGAGGATTGCATCTTGGTTCTGTTGGGGATGGCATGATACATGCACGCGTGTATGTGCTTATACAGTGCATTTCTGTAAATTCAGCAGTCGTACCTCTATTTTCTGTCTGCATGGGTGTCGTGAAGCTTGCCACTTCTGTCTTAAGAAGCATGAAGTTGGCTTAGGAGTAGTTTTTGATGATGGTTTCCTTAATGGGTGGTGGGGGTGGGATATGGATGTCTAGGGTGATTAGCTTGTGGTCGGATCTGACCAGCGAGGAGTTCAACTCTGGCGTGGAACACAGGGTTACCCATATTGGTAATGACCAGGTCCAGGATATTGATGCCCCTTGTTGGGGGTATGGGCAAGCTGATCCAAGGCATTGGAATTTATGAATTCCAGAAAACGTTGACCGAATGATTTGATACATGAGTAGTTTTCCCAGTTGATGGTAGGGTAGTTGAAATCGCCCATAATTAAAGTATTGGGTTGTACCTTAATATTCTCCAGTATCTTAAGAAATGAAGAGTGGGAACAAGCTACAACTTGGATTGCCGTCTTGCCCAGTGTTAGTTGGACTTGCACAATTTCGGATGCATTATGTTGAGCAACTAGCCTGGAGGTGTGGATATCCTTAATGAATATGGACACGTCCCTGACTTTAATGTTTCAGTCCAGGTTAGGTGGCCGAAAGGTGTGGTATGAATTACAGCCTGGTAATGCAGGGGTGGCTGGGCTGTGCACTAGATGCATACAAAAAAGAAATCGCAGAGGTTTCTTTTTTATATAAAATAGAATGTACTGTATCTTTAACAATACACAACTTCACATCTAAAAAATTAATAGTATTATCATGCAAACTATAAGTGAAAGATAAACCAAAAGAAGCCCTCTGTACAGTGTGCATAAAGCTAATAAACTGTTCCTGTGATCCCTGCACTATACCGGGCATGAATGACGCCTTGAATATAAACAGTGTGCTCAAATTAAGAAGGGCACGATTATAATAGGGGTTCTTGTAGACTGCTTAAATTTCCCCATTAAACACACTGGTATTGGATGTATTTGCAGTTCAGCCTAATGCCTTAGTTTGGTTACCATGTGCTGTATTGGTAATGAAGATGTTACATTTATTTACTTTCATGGTTTAGCTTAATATTTATTATTGTCATGTTCCTTACAATTTATTTTATTATTATTTTTTTATGTGTTTTTACATGTGTTGTAATATATTATATATTTTCCTTTTTGGCATTACTGAATTTAAAGTTGAGTTTGATTCTTGGATTGGAATATATATTTAATATTTAAGGAAAGTTTATACACACTGTATTTTTAAGAAACTGATTAGGGATGATTCACATGGGGGGGATGTCATGTGATGTTGCATTTAGTATTTAACATGGCTGACTACACAACAGATTTTTTAACCTTGAAGAAGCTCGGTAATAACCGAGCGAAAGCGCTTGGTTTATTGTTTGCTGCTGTTTGGTGTGATTCAGATTACGTACCAATAAATGTGCTGTTCTTAACTTACTGTTTTTAACTACATTTTTTGGAGATTTGGGTACTGTGGCTGTGGATTTTGGTGATTCTTGGTCTTGTGTTCACATTTTTTGACATCCCTGTACTATAAAAAATAAATCAATGTACCATTTATAAAACAGTACATTGTTAGCAAAATAAGATCCCCTATAAAAAAATATTTCCTCAAATCATCCCATAAACAAGTTGGCATAGATGGGGGCAAATTCAGCTCCCATCGCTGTGCCCCTAGTTGTCTATAAAAAGACCCATCAAAGGAAAAACAATTATTATTCAAAATAAAACATGCAATGTTTAATATACTCTGTAACCATTAAAAAGAAGTTATGTACTTAACATAACGTTCCATGTTTGTAGTCCATCTCGCCTATATTCTTGCTGGATGGGTTCAGAGCCGATATTCGGCTCCAACTCAGCCGATACTAAAGCTCGAGGGCTTTTACTGGCTCGAGGCTAGCCCCTATCCCATTGGTGCCTCACAGCAATTCCCCAGATCTAGTTTGCAAGAAAGTAATAAATACCTATCAGGTAATAATAATAAGAAAGAAGCTGTATAAATACAGCAAAGGATTAGAAACATAATCCATTCCAGGTGGACAATAAAGAGCAAAGTCAGGCAGCCCCAAAAGAGGTCCACTAGATCCCCCAGAAACAGGAAGGGGGTTGGAGGGAGGGATGCAAGAATATAGGCAAGATGGACTACAAACATGGAACGTTATGGTAAGTACATAACTTCTTTATGTTATGTAGTCCTATCTCGCAGTAATTCTTGCTGGATGGGACAGTGTCCCTAGCACCTTTATCCTGGGTGGCTCAAGCGAAGAGACTCTTCAGCACAGTGGACCCAAAGAATGACCTGTCTCGGGAGGCCAAATCCAATTTGTAATGAGTGACAAACGTATGTGGTCTTGCCCAAGTAGCTGCTGCACTAATAGTGTCAATTGGGAGCCTAGATCTAAAGGCACATGAAGTAGCTACAGCCCTAGTAGAGTGACCTTTAGCCTTTAATGGTAATTGTCTACCAGCTTGTTGATAAGCAAAGGATATGCAATCCGAAAGCCATTTTGAAAGAGTAATTTTTAAAACAGGTAAGCCTTTCCTTTTGTCAGAAAAGGAAACGAAAAGTTGATCAGATTTCCTGAATTCTTTGGTCCTGTGTATATAGAATCTGAGCATCCTGTGGACATCTAGCTGGTGAAGTCTATACTCTGATTTATTAGTGTGGTTTGGAAAAAACACAGGTAGCTCAATGGTAGTATTCAGGTTGTGTTCTGAGCATACCTTAGAAAGAAAGGAAGGGTTTGTCCTGAGAGAGACTCTATCCTTGTGAAAGATAATGTAAGGAGGTCGAATAGTTAGGGCTTGAAGTTCAGGGACTCTCCTAGACGATGTTATGGCTACCAAGAACAAGGTTTTCCATGATAACAATTTTGAGGATGGTTCAAAGGGTGCAGACATCAAAGATGAAAGGTTTAAGTCCCAGGGTTCTAATGGTTGTTTTACTGGGGGCCTAAGAAGAACTCCTTTTAAGAAGGTTTTACAGAGGGAGTGTTGCATGACAGGATTTCCCATGAAACCAAAATGGAAATTGGAAATGGCAGCTAATTGAACTCTAATTGTAGCGGCTGCCGCTCCTTCATGAAAAAATTGTTGTTAGGAAAGATAAAATGAATTCTAAAGGAGCTGTATATGGATCTAAGCCCCGATTCGTAGCCAAAGGGAAAACCTTTTCCATTTGCTAGAATATAGTTTCTGAGTGGAAGGTTTATGGGATGAAATTAGGATGTGTTTGACCGCTGGGGATAAGGGAATGCACCTGGCTATACGTGGAATTGGAGCAGCCATGCTGTCAATTTGAGGGTGTGGATGGAGGGATGGAACTGTCCCGATTGATGAATCTGGTGATGGGTCCAGAATCCATGGTTCCTACAAAAGGTAGGGCCCCTGGAAAGGAAACCAAACTTGTCGAGGCCAGTAAGGAGCAATGAGGATCAATGAACTCCTCAACTGACTGCTTTCTGTATTACTTTGGGTATGAGTGGAAAGGGAGGAAATGCATAGAAAAGTCCCGGGGGGCAATCGTGAACTAGAGCATCCCTGGGTGACATCCCCAGATAGGGAATGAGGGCAAAGTAGCCGGTGCATTTGGTATTCAGGTGAGTGGCAAATAGATCGCAGCAAGGCTGGCCGCATTTGTGAAAGATCTCTTTCGTAACCACTGGATTCAGGGACCACTCGTGAGGCATCAGAATTGTTCGGCTGAGTTTGTCTGCTATTACACTGGATTTCTCTGGAATATGAGTTGCTATCAGGAAGCGTTGAGTATCCATTGCCCATTATCAAACTCTTAAGGCCTCTTTGCAAAGTGAGTAAGACTTGGTTCCCCCTTGTTTATGTACCACACGACAGACATGTTGTCTGACTGAATCGCAATCGTTCCAGTGGGAAAGGAACTGTGAAGTGCTTGCAATGTATATAGCACATTGATGTGCAAGTGGTACTCGTGGTTTTGCCAAGTACCTTGGACAATCTTTCCCAGATAATGCCCCCCCCAATCTTGGAAGCGTCCTTGGTCAAAACTGCTTTCTCTTGGGGAGGAACAAGTGGACGACCTATGACAAGTTGTTTCGTGTGTAACCCAGATCCCTTTTGCATGCGTTTATTAATATCTGGTGAGACAAAAGGTCTTGCATCGACCATTGTGCAAACAGCATCCATTGGAGAATCCTCATATGAAGGCAAGCAAGAGGAACTAATAAGATGGCGGAAGCCATAGTCCCTAGGACTTGGGACTACTCTGGCCTGGACTCTCTGTTTGTTTAATAAGGATCTGATCTGAGTGCGTAGAGATTCCACTCTTTCTTGTGTTAGCTTTACTGACATGGTGGTTGTGTCTATTTCTGAGCCTAGTTATACAACACGCTGCGAGGGAGATAAGACTGACTTTTGCAAGCTGACATTGATGCCTAGGCTGGCGAACAAGGATAGAGTCTTGTACCTGGTCCTTATGAGTTGATGCCTGGTGGTAGCAGTGAGAAGCCAGTTGTCTAGGTACAGAAACACCTGGAATCCATGACGTCTCAGGTGAGCCGTTACCACTGCCATGCATTTGGTAAACACACTGGGGGCTGTAGTGAGGACAAAGGGCAGTGTTCTTAACTGAAAATGGCTGGCTCCCAGCCAGAAGCGTAAGTGTCTCCTGGAGCGCCTGTTCATTTTGATGTGGTAGTACGCATCCTGGAGATCGATTGAGCACATCCAGTTGTCTTTCCCGATAAAGGGAAATATCGACTGCAGAGTGACCATTCAGAACTTTGATTTTCTTACATGCTTGTTGAGCCTGCTGAGATCTAGAATTGATTTCCAGTCCCCTGTCTTTTTTGGAACCAAAAAGAATCGAGAGCAAGTTCCGGATTCTACTTGCTCTGCGGGGACTTCTTGGATGACTCTTTTTGCAGCAACGAGATGACCTCTGATGTTGCACGGTCTAGTTGGATGGGTGGTACGTCTGGAAGAGACTGGTTTGTTGGGGGTTTGGAAATAAAGGGAATCAGGTAACCTCTGGAGACAAACCTTAAGAGATGTGTTAAGCAGCAGAGAAAATCAGTACAGTGGAAATATCGGATGAGGTGAAGACCAACCACAGCTGCTGCCGAGGAACCGTTATCCTTGAAGGAGGTACTAGCTGGTGTGTGTATTCGGATGCTTTAGCTGCTGCCGAGGAACTGTTAACCGTGCAGGGCTTGCTGGTTAATGTTGTTGTTGTTGTGTCTTTCGGCTTTTCCCAGTTAGGGGTCACCACAGCAGAACTCCAGTCCGCTAATAATTGGCAGTTGATTTTTACGTGCTGAGTTGCAGGCCCTAATGCACAACCTTCAACAAAGGTACGCCCATTCATGCATATCTCCACAGAAGACGCTCTGGCTGAGAATCGAATGGGACAACGTCTTGCTGTGAGGCGACAACGCTACCGCAGCACCACCACCGCAGATAGCTTGCTGGTTAATGTGCTGTCTGAATTTTAGTCTTCTGTCGACCACTTTTAGCTTGGCCTGCCTTGGACATGGATGGGCTGTATCTTTAAGGCGTTTGGATTCTCCGGGTGTGTTTGACTCGCTGTGGCCAAGAGCTTCTTTTTTGGCTCTTGGTGTGTGCTGTGGTACCCGGAGCATGTCCTAGCAACTGGATGAGGAGTTGAGGCTATAGATACCAGTGGCTATAAAGCTTATTATAGTCAAACTTGGATCCACTGTCCTTTTTGGGAATCCATACTTCTGCGTACTGCTGTCAGTCTGTGTGTGGTGACTATTTGTTTTACGTAACTGTTTATAACGGATGGACCCCTCAAAGCTGTTGGAATAGCTACAACAGTGTGCAGTCCAGTGCTGTACAAGGTGTATATTCTAAATGTAATTTATAGGGGTGATAACCTCGGATGCAACCTGTCAGCATTTATTCTCTTACTGCCTCCATCCTCAGATGGTGCCCTTGCCATTTTTGGAGTCAGAGGCGTCAGTTCTGCTGTTTAAGACACTCAGATTTGGAGGGAGCGTACTCGCAAGTTATCATAAACTGTAAGAAAAAGTAGCCCTCTATGCACTGCTATATCCAGTTTAGCAGATTATCAGTGTTCTATTAATCTGTCTGCATTCACTTATATGTCACAGCTTGTTTTTCGGTGGTCAGATGATTGCAGTCTGCTAATTAAGGAGACCGTGCTTTGTATTACGATTAAGACAAACTTCGTTTGTAGTCTTACTGCTGGGACCTTTTGTGGTTGCTAAATTTTCAAGTATATTTTGTTTATAAGGAATATATATTATGTGGTATATTTTATTATCTCTTTATTTTTTCAAGATATTACCTGTCACACTTCAAACTGCTTTACATAACGCATTGTCGTAACCATTGCCTACACCTAACACTAAAGATGTTGCCACTTCTTTTCCTCTCCCCTCTGCTATTTACACTGACATACGTCACATCTTATCACACACCCCCTGCAATTCTCCCCTTACCCTCCAACTCGGAACTTACATCCCTCCCAAAATCTATCCAGGTCCTACCACACTCCTTTATGCCCACACTCACTGCACTCTACCACACTATTTTTTCTTTAAAACTTAATTACTCCCCTCATCAAAACAAATCACAAACTTAAAATCCAAATTTCTGTATCCTCTCCCTCAACCTAACTCTTTATTCTCTATCCTGACAACACTCCTCCTTTAAGGCGATATACACCCCAACCCTGGTCCTAATAACCAACTCTCATCTTCCAATTCCTCCACTCCATCTACTATCACTACTACTTTTTCCCCCCACACCTCTAGCAATCCCACTCTCACTAGTACCTCCCCATCCACTCTCACTTCTACACAGAGAACCAAAAGACTAAAATTCTTCTCCTTTAACATCCACATTAACTGCAACAAAGTGCCTGAACTCCACGCACTCATACAACACTATACCCCCCACATCTTAACTCTCTCTGAAACTTGGCTAAAACCCCACATCCTCACCTCAGAGATCTGCCCCCCCTGGTTTCAATATCTACAGACTGGACAGACCTAGCAAAAAGGGAGGTGGTGTCTCCATTCTCTTTTCTGACTCTCTCAATATCTTATCACTTACAATTACCACTCCCACCCTGCAGAGCTACTCATAGTAACCTGTCATCTCAACAACTACCAAAAAATGGCCATAGCCTCAATCTATATCCCACCAGGGAATAATATCACCATCCTTGATGACATCTTATCTTGGTGTTTTCTTCACATCCCCTTTGAAACTATCATACTTGGGGATGTGAATATAGACTGGAACTCAGTTAACTCTACTACACCGTCTCTTAGTCTCAACCTACATGGTTTTACTCAGCTCGTCTTCTCCCCTACCCGCCTTGGCAAAAACCACTCCAATTCTATCCTAGACTGGATTCTCGTAAATTCTCCTAATTTGTACCACCACCAGGTACACTATCTGACTCCATCAGTGACCACCTACCTATCCACATTACTAGGTACTCACCCAACCTCACTAGTACTCACCTCTTAAAATACATCCGCAACCAAAGAAAATTCAATACCACCTTCCTTCAACAAAATTCTCTCAAATATTAACTGATCCTGCCTATACTCTCTACCTTTAAATGATGCAGTTAGCTATTTCAACCAGACATTCCTAAACATACTCAACTCTCTTGTCCCCATCAGGAAAATAAAAGTCAAAGCTAAACATGCCCCCTGGCTATCCAAAGAAACCTTCCACCTCATGCATACAAAAAGATGCCACTTGGAAACAATATCAGAAAAGCAAATCTCCTGCCCTCCTACAATCTTATAGGGAACTTAGAAACCTTATAAAAAAAAAAAGATTCAACCAGGGCAAAAGAAAGTTTTACCTGTCTGACCAATCTCTGCAAACTACTAGCCCCCAGAAGTTCTGGTCAACCATAAAAACTCTTCTTAACCCTGGCTCACCCGCAACCCTCTATCAATCTCCCTCAGATACTGCCATCCATTTAAATCACTACTTCACTGATACCATTTCTAAACTAGTACTTAACACCTCTAATAACCCCAACCCCACCTCTAATTCCACTTCCAGTTCTATCACTTCAATTACCAGACCCACACCTTTTTCACATTCCCAATCTGATTCCACTAACCTCTCAGACCCCTTCATGCTCAAACCTGTCTCTGTTAGTTATATTAAAACTCTCCTCAGTAAACTCAAACCTTGTACTCCCGCCCCTGATAACCTACCTAAACTAAACTAAACATTAATACTAGTTTCAACTATATTAAATTACTTATATCTGCAGCTGGAAGACGTGAATCTATTTTGTTAAGTAATATTACAAGTATTCTCGATTGAACAATATCTATATTGGTGATTTTTTCACTAAATTATTAGCAGATACGGTCAATAATGTAGATACCTACAAGCGCAAACTACTACAGATTAAGCTCAAAAAGTTACAAAGAGACCGCACTGATTTTTCACTGGGCCACATCTTCACGTGGCCACGTGAACCTATAGTATCCAATGACAGACCCAGAGTGTTTGAAACTGAACAGCGTATTGGAGTGACCACACAGCGTAACGAAGAGGACAGAAGAGAGAATCTTATTGACATCAACAGAGCGATCAGCAGTGACCCTTGTACAATCATTAACGAGGATACAGGTTACCATATAGAGGCACACAACCATTCTACGGTCAACCCTTCCGGTTCGAGTGCCCTTAATTCAGGGGCAAGGAAGAAAGTTTTCCAGACTACAGCACAGGTACACAGAGCTGTAGATACTGCTTCTTCTACTTCACCTCGTCTGGTACCTGCAACGCACTCTCACACAGGTGTTACCCATTAAATTTTCCGTTACCTGTGAGAGACATCTCTCTGGGGAGAACAGAAGGGCAGAAGAACAAGAATTTACCTCGAGGAAGAAGCAACACGAGGAAAGTACAGTTTTGTACCTACCATAAATGTAGATGTCCGAACTGGATAGCATCTGCAGTCATAACAACTGGGTTGTCCTGTCGTCAGGCAGCCCTGCAGTCGGCCGGATTCCAAAGTCCGGGTCCGGCTTCGGCTGATGTCGCACTTCACCCGACATCATCACTGCTGGTCTCCGGGTATAAAGGCATCAGCCGACGCCATTTTCTTCAGTGTTTCTTGCCCCAGATGCCAGATGCCCTTCCTGGAAGGCTAATTTTTGGATAAATGCCAATGTTTCCAAAAGGATAGAAGGCAAACTCAGAAAATAAGCATGTATGTACATATATACAAACAAATACACCATAAGAGACTCCCCCCACTAGCTAGCTATTAAGAGGGTAAATACCCTAGAAGTACCACAGAGGGGAAGGAGGGAGGGTAATCCTGACTGCAGATGCTATCCAGTTCGGACATCTACATTTATGGTAGGTACAAAACTGTACTATGTCCTTCATGGATGCATCTGCAGTCATAACAACTGGGTAGAATACCATAGCCAACTAAGGGAGGAGGGAAAAATTCAGATTATGGTGTGGTTAGGATCCCTTGCAGCACAGCAGTGGCAAACCCTGCTCGGGATCTGGAGTACAAAGGTAAGTTATAATGCTTGGCAAATGTATGCACGGAGGTCCAAGTAGCCGCCTCAATAATGTCCTTGGTTGCCACACCTCGTAGGAAGGCTGTGGTAGTGGCTGTTGCCCTTGTAGAATGAGGCCTTATGTTCTGTGGAATTGGTTTTCCATGGAAGGAGTAACAGAATCGTATGCAATTTCCTATCCATTTGGAGATTGTCTGTTTGGAAATTGCTTTTCCTTCCTTTCCTGTTGCATAGGCTACAAAAAGCTGGTCAGTTTTTCTGCTATTTTTTGTTCTGTCCAGGTAGTAGCGTAACTGTCTATGTACATCCAAGGAATGCAGCATTCTTTCCCCTCTGTTTTGTGGGTTGGGAAAGAAGGTAGGTAGGTGGACTGCCTGGTTTAAAGACACTCTGGATATCACCTTAGGCATAAAAGTAGGATTAGTCCTCATGGACACTCTATCTTGGTGGAAGATTAGGAAGGGCTGTACCGCCATTAGGGCCTGAAGTTCAGAGACCCTCCTTGCTGAGGTTATTGCCAGTAGGAAAGCAGTTTTCCACGATAGATGCTGTAGGTCCGCTGTGGCTGCTGGTTCAAAAGGTGCGAGTGTCAATTTTTCTAGCACAAAGTTCAAATCCCAAGCTGGCAATGGTGTTTTCCTTGGAGGTTTTACATTCTTGATTCCTCTGAGGAACTGCCTGAGTAAAGGATGTGAAAAGACAGGTGGATCAAAGCTGTATTCTGCTGAAATAGCTGATGCATGTATCTTGATGGAGGAATAGGACAGGCCTGTATGTAGAAGCTCTGCCAGATACTCCAAAATGTTAGCCATATCTATAATTGACACATCTTTTCCTCTTTCAGTGCTCCAAATGACAAACCTTTTCCATTTTCCTCGTAGTTCCTTCTTGTTGAAGGTCTGCGGGCTTCAAGGATAATGTCTTTAACCCTTTGGGAAAGTTCTGGGTTAGTTGCTGCTATGTGATGTGCCATGCAGTCAGTTGCAACGTCTTTAGGTTTGGATGCATGATGCTGTAGTTGTTCTGAGTTAACATCAAAGGCATCAGGGTATTGGCCACATGTTGTCCCGAGACATGCTCCTCAGTAATGGGTACCAGTGTTGTCTTGGCCAGTTTGGAGCTATCAGGGTTATCCTTGGACGTTCCTCCTTGATTTTTAGTAATACCTTGTGTATCAAGGGAAGAGGTGGAAATGCATATGCTGTTAGACCTTTCCAGCTGAAGGAGAGCGAATCCACTTTCCATGCAAGTGGGTGGAATGTCCTTGTGCAGAATTTTTGAGCTGGTGATTGAGAGGGGAAGCGAATAGATCTATCTGTGGTCTTCCCCATTTCTTTGAGATGGTCTTGAAGATGTCCGGGTGTAGCATCCATTCGTGGGCATCCGATGTGGTTCTGCTCAATATGTCTGCTAGAGTATTGTCCTTTCCCGGTACAAATATTGCCTGTAACTGGATGTTGTAGCTGAGTGCCAGGTTCCAAAGCTCCAAAGTCATTCTGCATAGGGGGTATGAATGAGTGCCTCCCTGCTTGTTGATGTACCACATGACTGTGGTGTTGTCTGTCCTTATCATCAAATGGCCCTCTTTGAGAAATGATCTGAAATTTTGGATTGCCAGTTTTACTGCCAGCATTTCTTTTAGGTTGATGTGCAGGTGGAGTTGATCCTGCATCCACAAACCTTGTACGCATTTGTCCAGCATGTGAGCCCCCCATCCTAGGTCTGAGGCATCTGTTCTGATGGTCTGGCTTGCTTGATAGCTGTGAAAGGGTAGGCCAGGGTTTGACTGGCATGCTTGTGCCCACCATAGGAACTCCTGTTTTAGGCATGGGATTAGTGGAATTTCCGCTTCTAGGCTGTGCCTGTGTTGGGACCATAAATTCCTTAGGTACCACTGTAGTTTTCTCATATGTAGTCTGGCATGTGGAACCAAGATTATGCATGATGCCATGTAGCCCAAGGCCTGAAGGACTTTTCTTGCTGTTAACTTGTTCTGTTTTGTTAGAGCCAAGAAGTAAAGTGGGAGTTCTTTTTGTTTTTCTGCGGTTAGGAATGCCATTTGTTTTACAGTGTCCAATTCCGCGCCCAGGAATGTCCTTGTTTGGGATGGTATGAGCCTTGACTTTTGCAAATTGACTGTGTATCCCAGTGCTTGTAGCAAGTAAATGACCCTTTGTAAATCTGTTGTCAGCTTGCTTTTGTTGTCCCCTTGTAGCAGGCAGTCATCCAGGTATGGATAAATTTGGATTCCCTGTAGTCTGCAGTGGGCGATTACTGATGCCAGGCATTTTGTGAATACTCTGGGCGCAGTAGATAAGCCAAAGGGCAATGCTGAGAATTGATAATGCTCTGATCCTGCAAGAAATCTGAGGTATCTTCTGCAAATTGGTCGAATGGGGACGTGCAGGTATGCCTCCTTGAGATCTAGAGTTACCAGCCAACACTCCTTGCCCAGCATGGGAAGAAGTTGCTGTAGGGTCAGCATTTTGAATTTTGGGACAATGATGTATGTATTTAAGGTGGACAGGTCGAGAATAGGTCTCCAACTTTTTTCCTTTCTTGGAACTAGGAATAGTCTGGAGTAAAATCCTTTGCCTTGTTCTGTTATTGGCACTCTTTCCACAGCTCTCATCTTTGCTAATTGCATTATCTGCTGTAGAGCTTCTGTTTTTTGATTTGGAGGCAGGTTTGGCATTCCTCTTTTGACTGGTAGAGTGTGAAAGTGGAACCGGTAACCTTGGTCTATGGTTTGCAAAATCCACTTGTCTCTTGTGATGTAGTGCCAGTTTTTCAAAAATAAGGTTAATTTTCCGCCTAATGGAGCTGCTATTTGTTCCCTGGTAGGCGGATGTAGAGTTAAGTCACTGTGATTGTGCTGTTGTAGTGGTAGTGGCTGAGTCTGTGCCTCTGTTATTACCTTGCCACTGTCGTCCTCTGTAGGCACCTCCTCTGGATTGGTTTCTGCCTCTGGAACGTCTATTCCTGCCCCTTTGGGATCTTGTGGAGTCAGGAAAGGACCAATTTTTGGCAGGCCAGTTCCTGCTAAACCTTGGTGGCTGAACCTGCAAGAAATCTTTAAGCGTTTGAACAGATTTTGCCTTTTCTTCCATTTTCTTCATTACCTGCTGGGCAGGTGTACCAAACAAACTGGTCTTATCCATAGGAGCATCTAATAACTTAGATTTAACATGATCCGCTACGACTTCTTCCTTCAGCCATGTATGTCTTCTTATCACTGTGCCAGTCATGGCTGATCTAAATGAAGCCTCCAGTGCATCATAGCCACATTTTAAGGAATGGTTACTAACCTGTTGTATGTTATTTACCATTTCTAATACATATTTCTTATCTATAGAATCGTCAGAGGATAGTTTTTTAGTTAACTGATCAAGCATAAATTCTTGGTATTGTATCATGTGAAACTGACAGTTTAAAGCTCTAGCTGAGAGAGTAGCTGAGGTATAAACTTTTTTGCCCCATCTGTCTAAAGACCTGGCTTCCCTTTCAGAAGGAATAAGGTTTTTTGCTGTGGTCGAGGCTACTGCCTTAGGTGCCTGGGATATAGTTTCGGGGTCTGCAAGAGGGGCCTTGTATAGGTGATGATGCGTGTCTGGTACCCTGTAAAATCTGTCTGGTTTGGCCGGGGCTGGAGGTAAGGAATCTGGTGCAGAGCAGACATCATTAAAGGCATCGTCCACAACAGGGAGGACAGGAGGTATAGCTAAGGGCCTGTGTTGTGGAAGGTGCAGAAAAGTCCTAAGTCTTTTTCTGGAATCTGAGAAATCCTGTTGCTGCCATTGGAATTGTTCTCGCATGGCATGTAAGGTTTCCCAAAGGAGAATTCTTCTGGTGGAGAAGCAGCTGGAATGGATTCTTCAGCATCTGAGTCTTCATAATTGGAGAAAGGAGCCTCTGGCTGGTCTGTAATATCTGAGTCATCCGCAGAATCATCAGAGGACACAGGCTCGGGGCTCTGCCCTAGGTCTCTTCTCTGGGGCTGAGAGGCCCTGTCTGGGTGAGATTGAGATCCCTAATTAAGGATATTAAATCTTCTGCCAGAGTAAGCATTTGTGAACTAGAAGTAGGCCTGGTTGAGGGGGGTTTAACAGGCACTGATTTTGTAGACTTGGCTGCTTTAGCCCTGGCAAAGGCCTTAATGGACATGGCTGCAGGAGGCCTAGCAGCACCACGTGCTGGGGTAGAGACATCCAAAGGGATGGTGTCTGATAATTCACTAGAAGCCACTGTAGTAGGTAAAATTTCAGAGGCCGATTCAAGTAAGGTAGCAGGAACCTCAGAAGTAGTCAAAGATTCAGCTGTGCTTTGAACAGTTTTCTCGGTTTCGCCGAAACCGAGACACTCATGTTTGCTTTACCATGGTTTCGCCGAAACCGTGGACCGCGAGTGTCGGTCTTTTTTCTTTCTTAACAATTTGGGTAGTCGGAGGATCCGACGGCATAATGTACGCAAATTCTGAACCGAAAAACTGTTCAGCAAACTCCGACCGACGCCTAAGCGTTTGTCGGTTGAAGGAAGCACAGGCCGAACAGGCTGCTACGTCGTGGTCTGGGCCTAAACAAGGCAAACAGTAAGAGTGGAAATCTTTATGAGGTATTTGTTTCCCACAAGTTAAACAGTTATTGACTTTTTCTGACATCGGCTGAGGCAAGAAAGAGTCCCCAACGGGGTACTTAGCTTTTAGAAGTCTTCGAAGTAGTATTCGGTAGTAGAAATCTCTGGATCCGACCGACCGGCACTTGCGAACAGCTTCTGCTTCGGGTGCCACGCGGCAAGAAAGACTGAAGAAAATGGCGTCGGCTGATGCCTTTATACCCGGAGACCAGCAGTGATGACGTCGGGTGAAGTGCGACATCAGCCGAAGCCGGACCCGGACTTTGGAATCCGGCCGACTGCAGGGCTGCCTGACGACAGGACAACCCAGTTGTTATGACTGCAGATGCATCCATGAAGGACATCAAAAGAAAATACGAAGAAGAGACGAACAATGTTTACACAATCAAGAAAGCATTCCAGAAAGTAAGACTTTAGTTATGAATCTGTCCAAACATTGTTTAACGGATGTTGAATTGAAAGTTTTAATGAAAGGCTTGTCTTTTATACCTACAACTAATATGAGTATAACAGATATTATTTTTGATTTAAAAATGTTCACTAGAAATTTAACTTTAAAAGTTATGTTTCAGCAAAAACAGAATGAACAAGAATTTATTTTTAAAAGACCTAGCGCTTTTATTCCTAAACCTAACATTTTAATCAATGCTTTTGAGCAAATGTGTGTGACGGATATCTATAATACTTATAATAAAAAGAAAAATAATAATATGAATTATAATTTAAGCAAGGAAGAGACTGAGGCCTTACATAGACTTGAAAATGATAATAATTTGATAGTTAGACCTGCAGACAAGGGAGGGCAGATAGTGCTTTTAGACAGACAACAATATGAAATGTTAATGCATGAAATGTTAAATGAGAGTAACTATTATGTAAGAATTGATAGAGCATTTGTTTGTAAGATGACTGAAACAGTCAATAATGAAATTAGGTCTATGCAATTCACAGGTTTAATAACTGATGAATTAACCTCTTATTTTTTGGTTTCTAAACCCACCATACCAATTATTCAGGGGCTACCCAAAATCCACAAGAATAATATTAGACCACCTATGAGACCCACAGTCTCAGGTAGAAGGTGGTGTACAGAGGCCATTTCCATTTATATTGAGAAAAAGTTGAGACCTGTATTGGAAATGTTACATCATGTTCTTAGGGATACTGAGCATTTTTTACATGATTTATATGATTTTACTAGACATGGAATTATTGAAGATGAAATTTTATTTGTTGCACTTGATGTAGTTTCTTTATTTACTGTTATACCCAATGAACAAGGTATAGATTTTCTAAGGGAATTATTAATTAAAGTTGGTGCTTATAAAGCAAATGAAATTGTTTTGATACAGAAACTTATTGCTATTGTTTTATATAATAATGTTTTTCTTTTTAATGGACAAGCTTATTGGCAGAAAAATGGTGTAGCAATGGGTAGCTCATGTTCGAATAGTTATGCCAATGCAGTAATGGTTACCTGGGAGACTGAGCGTGTATTTAATGGGCCCTATAATTCTCTAGTGCTTTTTTACAGAAGATTTGTTGACGATTGTTTTATTTTGTGGAAAGGCACTGTTGATCAACTTGTTGAGTTTACTGATTACCTGAATCAGACTACTACTTTTTTAAAATTTACTTTAAATTATTCACAATTAGGAATTAACTTTTTAGATGTATTTGTTGAAAGAGATTCAACTGGTAAGATTACCACCAGGATGTTCAGGAAAGAATGTAGAGTTAATAACTTGTTATCCAGGGACAGTATGCACCCACAATATGTCTTCAACAATGTTGCTCAAAATCAGTTTTATAGAGCTTCCAGGTTAAGTGTTGGAGCCCATGAATATGAGAGACAAATGTTTATAATTACCACAGAATTAAAGGAGAGAGGCTATCAATACAGTATGGTGACTAAGAATGAAGAGATTGTCAGACAACTAAGGCATACTAGAGCTAAACCCTATTTTTCAAGATCTGTTCCTAAACAAACTTTTTTGAAAGATAATAGGTTAAAAGTATGCATTCCATATACAAGGGATGTCGGTATGTATACTGGCATTATTAATAAACATTGGGAGGTCTTAATGACTGAACCTAACATATCTAATCTAGTAGGTCTGAAACCCCAGTTTACATTTAGGAACAAAAAGAATTTACAGAGAAGACTCTGTGGAGTAAAAGAATTTATAGGAGAAAAATTGTTGCCCAGCACTAAATCCTGTGGGAAATGTGGACAATGTAGCTATATAGATACATCTTTGTCATTTAAGCATCCAGACACAGGCAAGCTCTTTGACATTAGAGTCCATGCTACATGTGTGAGTTCACATGTTGTTTACCTTGCCCACTGTATCATTTGTCAAAATTTCTATGTTGGCAAAACTGACCGCACTTTAAGAGAGAGAATAAGGGAACATGTTTACCATATTAAAAAGGGATCCAAGGTTAATGCATTGGCTAAGCATGTTAAAAACATGGGTGAATCTAATAAATTTCAGTTTAAAGTGCTATCCAAGTCCTTTGAGAGTGACAGAGGTGGGGATGTTAGACTTAGGACTGAAGAAAGAAGCAAGATGGATAGTGATGTTGAGATCTAACACTGGACATGGTCTCAATGAATGTATACCTTTGAAACCCATACTGCATACCAGAGGCTTGAGAAGATGATTTTTTATATATACATATATTTTACATAGAAAAACATTTTTTCTGACTTTTCATATATATTGTGTGGTATATATATATATATTTTTATTCATATGAATGCATTTTAGTAAGAATGTATTTATTTATATATGTATTTTATAAGATAGTTTTGCACCTTTAATTTAACTGGAATGTGAACATGTGATTTGTTTTGTATATATAAAGGTGTGTTCTTTAGTTGATTAATATACACCTGAAGAAGCTATGTGAAAGCGCTTGTGTTTCTGAATAAAGGCCTATTTTCATTATTTTATGTTTCGTTTGGATTTTGGAGCCTTTGTCCCAGTATTTTTCTTCTTTTTAAGTTATCTTTATTCGTTGGGACTTGTAGTGTTTTATGAGCCAGTAAGACATAACCTCGAAGCTTTCACGGCAAACGAGATCTGGGGAATTGCCGTGAGGCACCATGGGATAGGGGCTAGCATCGAGCCAGTAAAAGCTCTCGAGCTTTAGTATCGGCTCCGAACCCATCCAGCAAGAATTACGGCGAAATAGGACTACATAACAACATCCATTAAATATTATTTAATAACCTCCAAACCACATCTATGTACTGATACAGGAATTTGTTAAATTTAGTGTCATTTTATTAATAAGTATGATTTATTTTCTGCTGTAACTGCATTATAGTATTTCTTGCTAGATGTATTTATATTTATAACAACATGTACTTATTGGCATAACTTATTTATTTGACATCTTAGAGTATTTAAGAATATTTACAACTTTGGATGCATTTCTTATGTAAAAAGTAATGCTTGTATATTTAAAAGTTTTGTTTTTTGTTTAGGGTTTAGATATTAGTTAATTATGGGATTAAGTTAATACTGATTTAATTAGTGGATTATATTTAAGGGGTTGTTTGACTGCTGTTAAAATTTTGAACCTTGAAGGCATAAGCAGAGGCGCTAGTTCGGAGTTTTTACATATTGTCCCTGGACTTTGAATAAAGCTGTTTTTAAGTGCCAAGTGGTATTTTTCTAAACTTGGAATGTAGTGGAGTTAATATCTGGCACAGATAACGAAAGATGTGTTTGGAATATCAGTAATGATAATTGCACCTTAAATACATAAAGGTGAATGAAGTATTCACATGGAAAAAAAAAACAACTTATAACTCTAATTCTGATTAAGTTATGCAACATAAAAAACATAAGTAAGAATTTAAAGACAGATGATTAAAAACCTAGCCTGATGACACAGAAGAATGAAACCCTGACTACAGCCCAGACAATCAGTGTTTAATTAAACAGCTAGGACATCTGAGGGAGCAAGCTGCAGAGGAACAGAATGAGTGACCTACGCCAGGTCACTCATTCTTCAAGGGGGAAGAGGAGGCTGCTAGGCCCACAACAATGATGACATCTAGTGGTGGTTAGGTGAATTTCCTTCAATGTAAAGGCTATACTGGCTACAGTTGCAACATGCAAGGACTTCTGCTGAGTCAGGAAATTACATGTGCATGGGGGATTATGTACATACCTGAGCAGGCAGACTGCTGCAGGCCAAGCCTAGGTAAAATATAGCTGACCTATTAGCTACTAGCAGACTCTCACCGCTGGAGTGGGACAGATGGGCCCATAAGGTACTCCTAGAAAAAAATGAATGGACCATACTGCTTTTGCCTAGCTCATGAACACCAACCTCCAGTGTAAAGAATGGGCCAACTGGATAGAGGAATTAAAAAAAAAAAAAAAAAAAACACTAGCGTCTTTAGAGTCTTCACTGTGTAATACCTTAAACCTCTTGTAGTGGACCCCCATGGGATATATGCGAATGACCCCTTAAGTACATATCAGTGTGACAACTGTTTCAGCTATATGGCTTCTCAATGCCCATGACTTTTCACTTTTAGGTCTTCACTAGTGCATTCAGGCCAGTTGCATCAGATCACCGTTACAGTAGTTTAAGCTAAATGGGTAGATTACCATATCTTAGAAAAGTACAGTTGTGTACACTTACCATAAATGTAGATGTTTGAGTGTATTCACTGTTGCAGTCATTACATTTGGGTAATCTGCTGGCAGGTTGCCCTCAGTCGGCCTGAATAACAAAGTCTTGGGTCCTGCGTCGGTTGCTGTCTCCTCTTCCATGACGTCAGGTCGTCAGGGGTATAAAACATGCAGCCGACGCCATTTTATTCAGTTTTTCTTGCCCCAGATGTCAGGTGCCCCCCAAATGGGGAGCAAATATATATATATATATATATATATATATATATATCTTTATAAACAGTAACTATATAAATGCACTTCTAGAAACAAACTTTACCTTCAACTAAAAGCAAATACACCACAAAGGCTTTTGAGTATAGTGAAGGAAAGAAATGATATAGAAAGGGGGATGGCGGGTGGGTAACCCGGACTGCAACAGTGAATACACTCGAACATCTACATTTATGGTAAGTGTGCACAACTGTACTATGTTCTTCGTGTTTCACTGCTGCAGTCGTTACATTTGGGTAGAATCCCAAAGCTTTGGATGGGAGGATGGAACTAAACAGCATTAGGGGCGGCTATAAGGCCCTGCAGGACTGCAGTGGCAAAGCCTGCCCTAGATTTGGAGAAGAGAGGTAAATGGTAATGCTTTGTGAAGGTATGAATAGAGCTCCAAGTAGCAGCTTCTAGAATGTCTTTTGTTGGGACCCCTCTGAGAAAAGCTGCTGAAGTAGAGGCAGCCCTGGTGGAATGTGATCTGATCCCCTTTGGCACAGGTTTACCATGGTGCAAATAGCAGAAACGAATGCAGTGGCTTATCCATTTAGAAATAGTCTGCTTTGATATAGCCTTCCCCTCTGACCGTGCAGAAAATGCTACCAGTAGTTGCTCAGAATTTCTTAGAGATTTGGACCTATTTAAGTAGAATCTTCTACATTTATTGAAGAAAAAGATAGGCCTTTGTCAAGCATCTCAGTCAAATATTGTAAAATCAGAGGAATATTGTGCTTTGCTGTGTCTATTCCTTGTGCTTGATTCCAAGTACAGAACCTCTTCCATTTATCAGCATAAGATTTTCTAGTACTAGGCCTTCTGGCTTCCAAAATGACATCCATCACAAATTTACTGAGAGGTGTTGTTTGAATAATTAGTTGATTAGCCATGCTGCAAGATTCAGAGTTTGGAACAGAGTGTACAGAATTTGATAGTTCTGCTGAGACAGTAGATGAGGTATTTGAGGGAAGTACCATGGAGGAAGGTGAGACATATTCCTTAGAAGCGGGTACCAGTGCTGGCGAGGCCAGTCCAGAGCAATTAGGATCATTTTTGGTTTTTCCTGTCTGACTTTTAGTAAGACCTTGGAGAGTAGGGGCAGAGAGGGAAAGGCATAGACTGATAGGTTTTTCCAGCTGAAGGATAGAGCGTCCACTTTCCATGCTTTTTTGTGATGAGTTCTTGTGCAGAATTTGCCCAAATGATAATTGTGGGGAGAGGCAAATGGATCTATGTCTGGGCTCCCCCATTTCTGTGTTAACATGCTGAAGATTTGTGGATCCAGTTTCCATTTGTGCGGGTCCATAAGATTTCTGCTTAGATCGTCTGCCAGAGTATTTTGCTTTCCTGGCGGGAATTGAGCTTGAAGATGTATTTGGTAAGTCAAGACTGTGTTCCACAAAGCCATAGCTAGTCTGCAAAGGGGGTAGGAATGTGTATGTAACACATAACTGTGGTGTTGTCAGTCTTTATCAGTAGTTGTCCTGGATGAAGTAAGTCCTTGAAGGCTGTCAGAGCATTCTGAACAGCTAGCATCTCTTTCTGGTTGATATGCAGATGCATTTGGTTTTGGCTCCATTTGCCCTGAATACATCTCCCTGCCAGGTGGGCCCCCCAAGCATAGTCTGATGCATCTGTAGTTAGGGTTTGGGTGGCAGGGGGTAGAGTGAATGACAGTCCCTTGTTTTGGTGACATGTCTCTGCCCACCAAAGAAACTCCTGCTGTTGGCAGGGAATGAGAGGAATCATTGTTTCCAGGCTGTGACAATGCTGACTCCATAAACTTTTTAGGTACCACTGAAGTTTCCTCATATGCAGTCTCACATATGGAATTAGTAGAATGCAAGATGCCATGAACCCCAAAGCCTGCAGAATTTGTCTTGCAGATAACTGGGTTTTTGTTGCCATTTGTTTGAAGTATGTTGTCAGTTGCCTTTGTTTGTTTGGCGTGAGGTAAGCCATCTGGGCAGTTGTATTCAAGTTTGCACCCAAGAATGTAATTATTTGAGAGGGTACCAGTTGTGATTTCTTTTCGTTTATGGTATACCCTAGGCATGCTAGAAGCCTTTTTACAAACACCAGATGTTGAAGAAGAGTGTCCTTGTCCTCTGCTTGAATGAGACAATCGTCCAGATAAGGATAAATTTGAATGGTTCTTTGTCTGCAGAATGCAATTACTGGTGCCAGGCACTTTGTAAAGACCCTGGGCGCAGTAGATACACTAAAGGGCAGGGCAGTGCAGAGAATTGGTAGTGCAAAAAACCTGCTTTGAAGCGGAGGTATCTTCTGCATGATTCCCTTGTTGGGATATGCAGGTATGCCTCTTTTAAGTCTAACGTTACTAACCAGGCATTCCTGCCTAGCATAGGCAGTAGCTGTTTTAAAGTCAGCATTTTGAATTTTGGAATGTCCAGGAACGTGTTCAGAATCGATAAGTCCAGTATTGGACGCCATGAATTGTCTTTTCTGGGTACCAGGAAAAGTCTTGAATAAAAACCTTGCCCTTTTTCCTTTTCTGGTACCGGTTGAATAGCCCCCATATCCATGAGGGACATGACTTGTTTCTGGGCCTCTGCCCACTGGTTTTGTGGCAGATCCGGCCATCCGTTTGGAACTGGCAAAGTATGGAAATGAAATCTGTACCCCTGGGATACTATGTTTAATACCCACTTGTCCTGGGTAATTAACTACCAATTTTGAGCATGAAGTACTAGTTTTCCCCCCAAGGGGACTGCCAAAAGATAAGTGCTTGGTGATGGTAGAGGAAAGTCATTGAGACTGCTTACTGTAGGGTTGTGCTTTGTTTCCTCCAGATTTGGAGGTGGAGGCACCCCATTGCTTTGACCTGTAAGAAGCCTGTGACTGGTATCTGGAGCCTTTTGAGTGCATGGATTTGCCCTGAGTGACTCTGTTGGACACAAAAAAGGACCAATGGCTGCAGTTGCAAGAAATCTTTTACAGTTTGCATAGATTTAGCTTTGTCTTCCATTTTCTTTCAAACCTCTTCTGCCTTATTACCAGAGTATCATGCTGCAAAGGGGCATCCAACAATTTAACTTTAACATGATCAGGCAGATTTTGCTCCTTGAACCAGGCATGCCTTCTAATCACAGATCCAGTAACGGCAACCCTACAAGAGGCCTCCAAGGAATCAAAACCACATGGCAAAGTATGCTTTCCAACCTGTTCTGCTGAATGCAATAATTCCTGTAGCTCTTTATTTTTCACACAATCAGAAATCAACATCATTTTCTGTTTCAGTAAGCCCATAACATGCTGTTGATATTTAAGCATATGAAACTGGCAGTTTGAAGCCCTGATTGCCAAGACTGCAGATGTATAAACCTTCTTACCCCATCTATCCAGCGCCCTGGAATCTCTATCAGAAGGGGTAGGATTCTTGGCTGTAGAGGCCTTTACACCCTTGGGACCCTGAGAAATAGTCTCAGGATCAGCAGCAGGATTTTTGAAAAGAAATTTGTGGGAGTCAGGAACCCTGTAATATCTGTCTGGCTTACTAGGAGCTGGAGGCAGGGAATCAGGAGCCATGCTTGATTCCGAGAACATATCATCAACAATGTCTAATACAGGAGGTACTGCCAAAGGCCTATGCTGAGGAAGAAAAAGGAAATCCCTAAGCCTCTTTTTTGATTCAGAGAAGTCCTGACTCTCCCAGTGAAAATGTTCCCTTAAAGTATGCAAAGCATCTCCAAAAGAGTAATCCTCAGGAGGAGATGCAGATGGGATGGATTCTGCTGCATCAGAACCCTCACATGGTGGGATAGAAAATTCCTGATCAGAAGAGGAATCAGAAGAAATGGAAACCTGATGTGAAGATTCATAATCAGTGCCTTGCCTAGGCCTCTTAGCGGGGGGGGTTTGAACGACCCCTGATCAAGGTAATTACGTTCTCAGCCATTTTGATCATCTGTTTTTTAGGCATAGGGGCCTGAGCACGTGGCTCATGTGTCATTTTTTTTGACATAGAAGTTGTTTTTGACCTTGTTTCTGTTGCTGGCGTCGGGTTAATATAAAAATGTTGAGGCCTGAAAACACCCTCTGAAGCCGGTGCCTGCTCAGCAGCTCCGGACTCATCCAAGGGAGAGACATCCACGGGTTCAATACTCTGAGAATCTCGCGACATACCGGACTCCGAATGGGTCTCGGTAGAGGCCTGCAACTCAAAAATAGTCAGGGGCTTCGAAAGCGCCTCACTGAGTACCGGCGACTGGCTTAGGAGAAACTTTGTCATCGGTTTTGGACCTCGACGGTCTGTCTCTGTCTTTTTCTTTGCGTTTTTTATGAACTCCGGTAGTCGGATTGCTAACTGACGACATTTCAGGAGAATTAAATCTTGAAACAAAATATTTAGAAGCAAAAATATACCGATGCTTAATAGTGCGTTGGTTAAATCTAGCACAAAAACGACAGCAAGGCACGTTGTGATCAGGGCCTAGGCAAGGAATACAGTACAAATGAAAATCCTTATGAGGTATTTGTGTCCCAGAAGTAATGCAATTATTAACTTTTACTGACATTGGTAAGGAGCAAGAAAAAGTTTCCCCAACAGGGTACTTAGCTTTAGTTTGAAGACTTCGGTTCTGAAACTTGAATACGAAAATTTCAGAAATCGGCCAACTGGCACTTGCGAACTGCTTCTGCTTTGGGCACCGCGCGGCAAGAAAGACTGAATAAAATGGCGTCGGCTGCATGTTTTATACCCCTGACGTCATGGAATTGGAGACAGCAACCGACGCAGGACCCAAGTCTTTGTTATTCAGGCCGACTGAGGGCAACCTGCCAGCAGATTACCCAAATGTAATGACTGCAACAGTGAAACACGAAGAACATCCTAATAACAAAATTAAACTAATCTCATGGAGCCACCGGAGAATGTTTCCAGGCAAGTTTGTTCTGGACTTGTAAAAGGATTCCAATTTGTAGTCCTTGTAAAGGTGTATACAAAGGACCAATCTGCAATTTGTAGAAGAGTCCACCCCTTTCCAGAAAGTTAGAGAAGAAGCCAAAGCCCATGTGAAATGTGCCAACTCTGCCTGGAAGTAGCTTATTATGGTGAGTGTAACAAAAATAAATAGCATGAGACAATCACCTGGAAATGGTCAGATTTGACACTGCCTGCCCTTTTCTCTTAGCCTTATAATATCTTTAGGATCAGAATCCTCTCTCCCTTATTCTTAGGTTCAGGAAGGAAGACAGGAAGATAAATAGTCTGTCTTAAGGTAAACTCATATACCACACTTTAGACATAAAAGAAGGACTGTTCTCCAAGAAACTCTGTGTGAAAAATGAGGAAAGGCTGTAACAGTCTTCCATGTTAAGAACATCAATTCAACCTGATGAGCTGTTTTAAAATGGAGGCAGAGTAAGTTTTTCAAGTACAAAGTTGAGATCCCAAGGAATAGTCCATTTCCTAGGTGGACAGATATGCAAACACCCCTTTCAAAACACAGTAGCAAAAAAGCAGCAAGCAGCAAAGAAAACCACAAAGTAATCCACAAAATGCAGAAACACTTTATTCCTCTGACGTCTCGGCCTAAGCCTTCAAGGAGTAAAGAACTTACAAAATGCACAGTACATATATAGCAGTCACAAATTAATTAAACATTAAAAACAATTAAGTTAACACCCTCCAATTAAATTCTTCATTTAACCCATGAGGGTACAGAGTACCAAATTTTAAAATGTAAATAGCTTCCTTAGAAAGCAGGTATTGCTTTATGTTACAAGTATCAAAGCAAGACACTTAGATGCCCATGAAATAAATTTTATATTGGGGAAACCAAAAGGGCATTTAAGTTGAGATTAATGGAACATGCTAGGGACATTGTTAATAAGAAAGAGGAAAGCTCTGTGGCTATGCATTTTAAAAAATTTCATGATAGCAAAAATGAGGGGCTACAAGGTACTGTTTTGGAAAAAATAAGTTTGTCTTGCTTTGATACTTGTAACAAAATACCTGCTTTCTAAGGAAGCTATTTACATTTTAAAATTTGGTACTCTGTACCCTCATGGGTTAAATGAAGAATTTAATTGGAGGGTGTTAACTTAATTGTTTTTATTGTTTAATTAATTTGTGACTGCTATATATGTACTGTGCATTTTGTAAGTTCTTTACTCCTTGAAGGCTTAGGCCGAGACGTCAGAGGAATAAAGTGTTTCTGCATTGTGTGGATTACTTTGTGGTTTTCTTTACCCCTTTCAAAACACATCTGATTTTTGCATTTTTAGAAAAGGGGGATAAAAAAAGGACAGACAAACAGAACTGCCAAAGAATTGTGTGAGCAAATCCAGTTTGTGGGGATGCCAGAAGTAACTGCCAGTGGCCAGATTGAAAAGAAGGCAGTACTACTGTTGTCTGGTTCCAAAGGTAATCACCACCACAATTTCTGCAGACTCACTCTGGATCTTCAGATGAACCCTGGATATCAGTGGAAATGGTGGAAAAGCATACAGGAGCAGAATGAAGGCAACCATATTCTAGGCCAGCCTGCAATGAGTCTTGTAGCAGAATTTCTCTCGCTATTTGCTCTAGAAAAAGATCTACCGCAGGTGTTCCCACAGCTGGATCACTTTTTGGAAGGGCCTAGGATAAGGATTTAATTCATGGGGACCTGTCCACTCCTACTGAGCTTGCCTGCAATCAAGATTTGTTCTACCAGAATATATGAAGCCTAAAGACCATCACCCAATCTGTCACAGCCAGTCTGTAAAGACTGTGGAATCTTTAATCCCCTTATTCATTTATGTACCAGATCACCGTGGTGTCATCTGTGTACACTTGCAGACATCCTGGGGACCAAAGATGACTTAAGGGATTCAAAGCAATGACCAAAGCCAACATCTCCCTGGCATTTATGAGATTACGTCTGAAACATTCCACACAGCTTGCATTTTTATGCCTTTGGAAACTGAAACTGTATCCCACATCACGTCTGATGCATCCGTAGTTGCAGACTATATGGGGGTCAGAAGGAAGAGTGGGAGACCTGGACTGCAGGAGATGTAGTCTATCCAAAATATTTAACTTTCTGCAAATTCCAAAAATGGGATCTGACAAGACAAGGGGGCAGCTCCTGAATCCAAACCGTTCTTGGGTATCACTGTATATTCATTATGTGGCAACTAGCTGGGGGAAGCATGAGAATCATAAATGTAGTGTATTCCAAAATACAGAGAAATTTCCTTGAATACTAGTGGCTTTGACTGGAGAAACACAGAAAGAAATGCTGAACATTGCTACTTTGTCTAGAGGAAGAAAGGTGGTTCTTGGAGTAGAATCAAACAGATATCAACGGAATATAGTTGAAAGAAGACTTCTGAAGGTTGTTTATAAAAACACAAACAGAAAGAAAGATTCTGGACAATTTGTAAAGACTCGTGACAACTTCAAGAGTCTGCAAAGATAGGACAATCTAAATCTGGAAAGATGTGGATACCTTGAAGCCTGCAATAAGCAATAACTAGAGCAAGACAATGTCAATACTTTGGTGCTGTGGAAAGTCCAAACAGTAAGGCGTAGAACTGATAATATAACCTAGACACAAGAAACCTTTTAACACCTGAACTGCTCACCAATGAGAATGTGATGATCAATGCCTTTTAAATGTAGCTTTACCATGAAGCCTGGAGGGGGATAAGAGGAAGAAGAGACTGAAGGGATAACATTTTAAACTTGGGGACTTTAAAAAACAATTTTGAAAGGAACTAGTACTGCCCTCCAGAAGCCCATACTGGTTACCTTCATTTCACTGACAGCTCATTTCATTGACAAGCCAATCAGCAAGACCAATTCACTGAAAGTTCATTTCACTGAAACTCTTTTGTTGACAGTTATATATGGCCTGTTCCCTACTGCAGTGTGATCCTGGAGTTAGAATATATAGTAAGGGGGATGTGTGTGTGAAGCCCCCCATATATTAAAAATGTTTTAAACTATACAGATAGATAGATACAAGTGCAATGAATAACTTTTTTTGGAGAAAAAGTACAGTTGTGTACACTTACCATAAATGTAGATGTTCAAGTGTATTCACTGTTGCAGTCATCACATTTGGGGTTATCTGCTTGCAGTAACACTCAGTCAGCCCAATTATCAAAGTCTTGGGTCCTGCATTGGTTGCTGTCTCATCTTCCATGACGTCAGGTAGTCAGGGGTATAAAGCATGCAGCCGATGCCATTACATCAGTTTTCCTTGCCCCAGATGTCAGGTGCCCCCCTAATGGGAAGTAATTAAATATATATGTACAAGGGTATACCTCCAACAAAAAAGCAAATACACCAAAAAGCTTTTAAGCATAGTAAAGGAGAGTAAAGGTATACCCCAAAAAAGTCAGGGGGCTGGAGGGAGGGCAATAAAGACTGCAACAGTGAATACACTCTAACATCTACATTTACGGTAAGTGTACACAACTGTACTATGTTCTTCGTGTTTCACTGTTGCAGTCATCACATTTGGGTAGATTTGCAAAGCTAAGGATGGGAGGATGAATTTAGATAGCATTAGGACCAGCTATAAGGCTCTGCAAGACTGCAGTGGCAAAGCCAGCTCTGGATTTAGAGAAAATTGGCAAATGGTAATGCTTGGTGAAAGTATGTACAGAACTCCAGGTACAGCTTCTAGGATGTCCCTGGTAGGGACACCTCTGAGAAAGGTTGTAGAGGTAGATGCAGCCCTGGTTGAATGGGGTCTAATCCCCTGTGGGATAGGTTTTCTATGGTGCTTATAGCAGAAATGAATGCAATGGCCTATCCATTTAGAAATGGTTTGCTTTGAAATAGCCTTCCCCTCTGCCCCTGCAGCAAATGTCACCAGCAGTTGTTCAGATTTCCTTTGAGGTTTAGTCCTGTCCAAGTAAAATCAAAGTTGTCTGTGCACATCTAAGGAATGTAGTATGCGTTCCCCTTTGTTCTGTGGATTAGAAAAGAAGGTTGGCAAATGAATGGACTGATTAAGAGCCACACTGGATACCAACTTGGGCATGAAGGAGGGACTGGTCCTGAAGGACACCCTGTCCGCATGAAAGAAGATGAAATGCTCCACTGCCATAAGGCCCTGTAATTCAAACACCCTTCTTGCTGAAGTGATTGCTAAAAGGAAGGCTGTTTTCCAAGAAAGGAATTTTAACTCTGCACTTGCAGCTGGCTCAAAAGGAGGAAGAGTGAATTTTTCCAATACAAAGTTAAGGTCCCAGGCTGGAGTTGGGGCTCTCCTGGCTGGTCTTAAGTTTTTGGCCCCTCTGAGGAACTGCTTGAGCAGTGGATGAGAGAAGAGGGGTGGTTCTGTGTTGTAGTGAGCTCAAATGGCTGAGGCGTGAATTTTGATGGAGGAAAAAGAAAGGCCCTTGTGAAGCATCTCAGTTAACTACTGAAGAATCTGAGGTAAGTTGGGCGCTACTGTGCCCATCCCTTGAGTTTGGTTCCAGGCACAGAATCTTTTTCATTTTTCAGCATAAGATTTTCTAGTACTAGGCCTCCTTGCCTCCAAAATGACATCCAACACTTGTTTACTGACGGATGGTAATGGAGAGAGATTAGGTAATTAGCCAGGCTGCTAGGTTCAGGGTTTGAGGATGAGGGTGCAGAATCTGGCTCTTCTGCTGTGACAGTAGGATAGGGGTCTGAGGCAGGTGCCATGGAGCCAGCAGTAACACACTGCGCAAGAGGGGGTACGTACCAGTGTTGGCGTGGCCAGTCTGGTGCAATTAGTATCGTCCTTGGTGTGTCCTGTTTGATCTTTAGTAGTACTTTGGAGAGGAGAGGCAGAGGAGGAAAGGCATAAACTGATAGATTTTTCCAGCTGAAGGACAGAGCATCCACTTTCCAAGCTTGTTTGTGGGGAGTCCTTGTGCAGAATTTGTCCAACTGGTAGTTCTGGGGGGAGGCAAAGAGGTCTATATCTGGGCTCCCCCCATTTGTTTATCAACATGTTGAAAGTCTTTGGTTCCAGTTTCCACTCGTGTGGGTCCATGAGATTGCTGCTTTTTTCATCTGCCAGTGTATTTAGTTTTCCTGGCAGGAATTGAGCCTGTATATGCACTTGGTAGCTCAAGGCTGTGTTCCACAGAGCCATGTCTAGCCTGCAGAAGGGTTAAGAATGGGTACTTCCCTGCTTGTTTATGTACCACATTAACAGTGGTGTTGTCCATCTTTACCATTAACTGTCCTGGAAGAATGTGGTCCTTGAAGGCTGTCAGAGCATTCTGTACAGCTAACATTTCTTTTTCATTGATATGCAGGTGCATTTGACTTGGGTTCCATTTACCCTGAATGCACTTCCATGCCAGGTGAGCCCCCCCCCCCCCATGCATAGTCTGATGCGTCTGTTGTTAGGGTTTGGGCGGCAGGGGGTAGAGTGAATGGTAGTCCCTTGTTTTGGTGGCAGGCCTCTGCCCACTAAAGGAACTCTAACCGTAGGCAAGGTATGATAGGAATCATTGCTTCTAGATCCTGAGAATGTTGACACCATAGGCTTTTTAGATACCACTGTAGTTTCCTCACATGCAGTCTTGCATATGGAATTAGTAGAATGCAGGAGGCCATGAACCCCAAGGCTTGCAGTATTTGCCTTGCAGATAGCAGGGTTTTTGTGGCCATTAGTTTGAAGTAAGTTGTCAAATGAATTTGTTTCTCTGGCGTGAGGAAAACCATCTGGGAAGTTGTGTTCAAGCTTGCTCCCAGGAATATAATTTGTTGACAGGGTACCAGATGGGATTTCTTTTTGTTTATGGTGTACTCCAGACACGTTAGCACCTTTTGTACAAATGCCAGATGATTCAAAAGTATATCCTTGCTTTCTGCCTGAATTAGACAATTGTCGAGGTATGGATATATATGAATATTTCTTTGCCTACAAAATGCAATGACTGGAGCTAGGCACTTTGTGAATACCCTAGGCGCAGTAGATAAGCCAAAAGGCAGTGCAGAGAATTGATAGTGCATGTAGCCTTCTTTGAAGCATAGGTATCTTCTGCAAGATTCCCTGATTGGGATGTGCAGGTAGGCTTCCTTTAAATCTAGTGCTGCCAACCAGGCATCTTTGCCTAGCATAGGAATCAACTGGTGAGTTAGCATCTTGAATGTTGGAACCACCAAAAAGGTGTTGAAGATAGAAAGGCCCAGGATAGGATGCCATGAGTTGTCTTTTCTGGGTACCAGGAAAAGTCTTGAGTAGGAACCTTGTCCCTTTTCCTCTTCTGGTACAGTTTGAATAGCCTTTATGCTTGAGAGAGAGAGAGAGTACTTGCTTTTGAGCCTCTGCCCACTGATTTGGGGGTAGATCTGGCCAGCCGTTTGGGGTTGGTAACATGTGGAAGTGAAATCTGTATCCTTGGGAAGCTATATTTAAAACCCATTTGTCCTGGGTAATAAGTTCCCAGTTTTTGGCCTGCAGAGCAATCTTTCCCCCTAAAGGAGCAGACAGCTGAGAAGTGCTTGGAAGCTTTAAAGTTAAGTCATTGAGACAGCTTACCATAGGGGGGAGTCTTACTACTCCCTGATTTGGAAGTGGGAGCCCCCCACTGCTTACTCTTGTGCGTACCCTGGGACTGAAGCCTGGGCGTTCTGCTGGTTCTGGGTTTGGACTGAGAAGGTCTGGAAGAGGCAAGAAAGGACCAATTCTTAGAGGGCCAATGCCTACTAAATCTTGGAGGCTGTACTTGTAGGAAATCTTTTAACAGTTTGCATAGATTTAGCTTTTTCCTCCATCTTTTTAAGAATTTCTTCTGCTTTGCTGCCAAACAGGCAGTCCTGATTTAAGGGAGTATCCAGCCCAGCAATTTAGCTTTAACATGATCTGGCAAAGATTGCTCCTTAAGACAAGCATGCCTTCTGAGTACAGATCCAGTGACAGCAGCCATGCAAGATGCCTCTAGTGAATCAAAACCACATTGCAAAGTATGTTTTCCAACCTGTTCAGCAGAATGCATTAAATCCTGTAAATCCTTATTTTCAGCACAGTCAGGAATCAACATCATTTTCTGTTTAAGCAATCCAATAATATGCTGCTGATACTTTAACATATGAAACTGGCAGTTTAAGGCCCTAATGGCCAAAGTTGCAGAAGTGTATACCTTCTTACCCCTTCTATCCAGCGCCCTGGAGTCTCTATCGGAGGGGGGTACAATTTCTGGCAGTAGTAACCTTAATGCCCTTGGGTCCCTGTGAAATGGTCTCAGGATCCACAGTAGGATTTTTAAAAAGGAATTTGTGAGAATCAGGAACCCTGTAATATCTATCAGGTTTTCTGGGAAGCAGGAGGTAAAGAGTCAGGGGCCAAGCTAGATTCCGAAAAGGCATCATCAACAATGTCTAGTACAGGAGGGATAGCTAAAGGCCTGTGTTGGGGCAGGAGTAAGAAATCCCTAAGCCTCTTTTTAGAATCAGAGTAATCATGGCTTTCCCAGCGAAAATGCTCCCTAAGAGTATGCAAGGTTTTCACCAAAAGAGAAATCCCTCTGGGGGGGAAGCAGAGGGAATAGAGTCCTCTGTATCAGAATCCTCATAGGTAGATAAGGGCAAATCCTGGTCATCAGAGGAAACAGAAATTTCAGAATCCTGGTCAGAAGTATCATAAGCAAATTCAGTCCTAGGTCTCTCAGACAGGGAAGGCTGGCTTCCACTGATTAAAGTAATAAGGTCTTCAGCCATTCTTATAATTTGTTTTTTAGGCACAGAGGCCTGACCATGCAGTCTGGGCATCTTGTTTTCTAGGCATGGTTCGAGTTTTAGGCCTTGAAGAAGAAGATGCCGTTGGTTTAATATGTAAGTCAGTAGGCCTGAATACACCCTCAGAAGCCGGTGGCTGCACAGCGGCTCCGGACCCATCCAAGGAACAGACATCCTCAGGTTCCACAGTTGAAGCATCTCTTGGCATACCGGACTCCACATGGGTCTCAGTAGAGGCCTGCGAATCTGAAGTAGCGGGTATCAGAGGCTGCGAAAGCACCTCACTGAGTACCGGCAAACTGGCGACTGGGTTAGCAGAAGCGTCGTCGGCAACTTTGGACCTAGGCAGCCTGTCTCTGTCTTTATCTTTGCGTTTTTTTGGAATGTCGGTAGTTGGATGGCTTACCGAAGACATATCTGGATAATTAAACTGAGTACCAAAAAATTTAGAAGTGTAAATATACCTACGACGAACAGTTTGTTGCTTAAATAAGGTACAAAACTGACAGCGAGGTACGTCGTGGTCAGGGCATAGGCAAGGAATACAGTACGAATGAAAATCTTTATGAAGTATTTGCTTTCCACAAGAAATACAATTATTTACTTTTACTGACATCGGTTTAGAGCAAGAAAAAGTTTCCCCAATGGGGTACTTAGCTTTAGTTGAAGACTTTGGTTCTGAAACTCAAAAACGTAAATTTCAGGTGTCGGCCAACTGGCACTTGCGAACTGCTTCTGCTTTGAGCACCGCATGGCAAGAAAGACTGATGTAATGGCATCGGCTGCATGCTTTATACCTCTGACTACCTGACGTCACGGAAGATGAGACAGCAACTGACGCAGGACCCAAGACTTTGATAATCAGGCCTAATGAAAGCTACTGCAAGCAGATAACCCCAAATGTGATGACTGCAACAGTGAAACATGAAGAACATCAATATACAACCAAAGTATGTGGGAAGCTGTGCTCCCCACACCCCGGATAGAATACTGCAACATGGAAGAGAAGGACGTCTATGATTATGGTAAGATTTTACACAACTATTTTATGTCCTATTCCCATGCTGCAGTACTCACAACCTTTGGTTAAGTGCCAAAGCTCAAAGGGAAGAAGAGGAAGGTGGAATGGAAATGTTTTCCAAGAATGCATGCAGGACTGCCCCCCAGCAAATGCTGCTCTAGACCTGGAAATATGGACCAGTCCAGTTTGAAATGTTTGGTGAAGGTATGGATAGATGTCCAGGTAGCTGGCTCTAGAATGGAAGCAGTGTCCAGACCTTTAAAGAAGGCTCCAGATGAAGCCATGACTCTAGTGAAGTGTCTTTAATTTTTGAGTTTCAATGTTTTCCATGGTAGGTGTAACAAAAGGCGATGGCCCTGGAAACCCAGGCAGAAACAGTCTGTTTTATCACCGCCTTTTCTAGAGCTCTGAGGTGAAAGGAGTCAAACAGTTGCTCTGATCTCCTAAGGGACTTGGTCTTATCAAGCTAAAATCTTAGTTGTCTGTGAATATCAAGGGTATGCAGGACTCTCTTGTGGGAAAATGGTGTGGAGCTGAATACATTGGTTCAGGGACAGCTCACTGACTACCTTAGGCCTAAGGTTTGTCCTTAGGGTCACTCTATCCTTGTGGAAGATTAGAAAAGGTGGGTGGCCATGAAGGCCTGGAGCTCTGCCACTCTCCTGGCTGATGTCAGGGCCACCAAAAGCACAGTCTTCCTAGTGCAATATTTTAGACAGGTTTTTGATGACTGTTTGAAAGGAGCAACCGTGAGCTTCTCTAAGATACAGTTCAGGTCTCATGGGGATGGGACTGGCCCTCCTGGGGGGCCTGAGGTGCAGTACTTCCTTAAAGAATAACTTCATCGGAAGTTGGGAGGCAAGAGGAGGGTGAAGAGGCAGACAAGCCAAAATAGCAGCTAGGTGGGCCTTAAGAGAAGAATATGCCAGCCCTGCTTGCAACAATTCACACAGGTAGGACAGCACTAAAGGGACCTCTCTTTGAAATGGGTCTAGCTGTTTTTGAAGACACCACATGGAGAATCTTTTCCATTTAGACAAATAAGATCTCCTAGTGTTGGGTTTCCTGGCCTCCTGCAGGACATTAAGCATGTTCTCAGTGTAAAATTGTCTGAAAATTATCAAAACTCTATCACCCACAGGGTTAGGTTCAGAGATTCCAAGTGGGGATGGATTAGGGATCCCTTGTCCTGTGTGTGAAGGTGCACTCTGTGAGGTAACTTGTGATGATTGCTCCTGGCTAAATGCAAAAGGAGGGGAACCAATGCTGTCTTGGCCAAAAGGAAGTCACCAGCAAGGTTTTTCATTTGTCCTTCTGAATTTTCAACAGGACATTTTGCAAGAGTTGGGGGGGGGTTGCACAGAGAAATATCCCCTTCCATGAGATAGAAAAAGCATCCACTGCACTCACTAGGGGGCTGGGTGCCCTGGTACAAAAGTGTCAAAGTTGTCTGTTCAGACGGGAGGGAAGCAGATCGATATGTATCATCCATTCATGGGACTATGACATGGACATGCTCAAGGTGTGTGCCTGAATGTTCTGTGCTGGGGGAATACAGACTCCCCATGCAGGGTGACTCCATGTTAGGCCGCCAATCCCAGGCCTCAAGTGCAAGTCCGCATAAAAAGTAAGATTCTGTCCCCCAGCTTGTTTACATACCAGGGTACTGTAGTGCTCTCTGTGAACAATTTCAGGGGGCCTTGCTTCAGAATGTGTTGGATAGCCCTCACAGCAAGGATGATGATCCCCATTTCTCTGATGTTTATGTGCTCCTGCTTGAAGCGGCCTGTCCATGTGCCTTGCACCTTGAAGTTGCCCATAACAGCTTCCCAGCTCAGGTCCGAGACATCCATGTACATCTCCTGGACTGGGATGAGGGGTTGTAATGGAATTCCTGGGTTGAAAGAGACTTGATCCAACTACCAAAGGATCTCCGCCTTTAGGCATGGTAGGAAGGGCCTATATTAGAACATCGAGATTTCAAACCTTCGAATGTTCTACTATCGAACCCTATGCAGCGAAAGCTTAAAATATCGAAGCAACAGAAACCCAAATTTTTTCCTAGGGAAAGAATTCGGTCGTCCGTTTCTGTTGCTTTGGTAATTTCAGTGCTGTGGTTGAAAGTTGTGTGTCGGGTTCAGGTAAGTGTGCGATTGTGTGGATGTGAGGGTTAGGGCAGGTTAGGTGAGTTAGGGTTAGGGCGCAGGTTAGGTATGTGTGCGATTGTGTGGACGTGAGGGTTAGGGCAGGTTAGGTGAGTTAGGGTTAGGGTGAGGTGAGTGTGCGACAGTGACGGACCTTAGGGTTAGGGTTTGGGTTAAGGTAAGTGGACAGTTAGTGGTGTGTGAATAGTTTAGTGTAGGGTTAGGTGTAAGATTTTAGGTGTATGTGTATGGATTGCTGTTTGTTTGGTGTGCTTGTGTTGTGTGTACGTGTTTTGGAACAGCGATTTTTTCCCCTAGGAAAAAAATTGCTGTTCTGACAGTTGGAGATTGTAAGCTTTTGCTTACATAGGGTCGAGTAATCACCGTTCGCTTTTTTAAGTGGTCGGTGATCTAATATAGACCCGGGAATGCTGTGGTCCAAGGGGTGGGAGTGTCGGGTCCCTGTGGACCTCAGGTACCACTGAAGTTTCCTCATGTGGAGTCTTGCCAGTGGCAACATGGGGATAGTGGAGGTCATATGTCCTAGGAGTCCGAGATATTGTCTCTCTGTCATAGCAGTGGTGTGGAGGACAAACAACAGGTATAGCCTCAGGCTTTCCACCTTTTGGGGTGGAAGGAATGCCCTCATAACATCTGTCCTTAACCTGCACCGCAGGAAAACTTGGTCCTGTGAGAGGTTTAGTTTGGACTTGGGGAAATTGATGTTGAACCTCAGGGACTGCAGGACAGAGATGACTTTTTGGAGTTGGATGTGAAGAGAAGTGGAGCAACCTGCCTAGATCAGGAGATTGTCCACGTATGGAAAACTTTGAATCCCTTGGACCCTGCAATATGTTACCAATGGAGCCAGATACTTGGTGAATACAGACAGTCCAAAAGGCAAGGCAGAGAAAAGAAAATGCGAGGAGCCCACAGAGAATCTTAAATACTTCCTGTAGTTGGGCCTTCTGCAGATATGTAGATATGCATCTTTGATGTCCAAAGTGGCCAGAAATGCCTGAGGCATTAGCAGGGGAAAGACAGGAAGACAGTCTGGTGTGTAAGCATGCAAAAAGTGGGCACTTCTAGAAAGAGGCTGAGGTGGGAGAGATCCAGGATGGGTCTCCATGGGCCATCTTTCCTTGGGACTAGGAAATATCTGGAGTCAAAGCCCTTTCCCTTTTCTGACAGAAGGGCAGGTTGGATAGTCTCTTGAGAGAGGAGGCTAAGACTGTCTGGAAAAGGGGAAGCTGGTCCTTTGGTGGCTGTGGGATGCCTCTTAAGGAGGGAGGAATGACCCAAGTCATGAAGTAACCCCCTTTTCTATGACAGACAAGACCCACTTGTCTGCAGTACTGTTTAGCCAGATGGGAAGACAGTGAGAGAGAGTCTTTGGGGGGTGAGGGGAAAGGCAGGTAGTCACAGTCTACCTGCCCTGTCCTGAAACCGAGGTTTCCGAACTGGAATCTGAGCAGGCCTGGAAGGAGGCTGCTGCTTCCTAGAGCTCTTTTTGCTCTTAGCATGAGGGGTAGGCACAGAATGCTTTCTTATGAACTGTATCTTGGTGGGATAATTCCTATGGAATTTAGGGAGTGGAGATCAAACAAATGTTTTAAGACATATAATTCCTTCCCCTTTTGCTGAAGGGTCTTGAAAAGCTCTGCCACTTTAGTCCCAAAAAGGGCAGAATTGTCCAGGGGTGCATCCAGGATTTTAGCCCTGATATCATCAGGCAGGGTTTGGAGTCTCAGCCAAGGATACCTTCTAAGCACTGAGGCAGAAGCTGCAGGTCTGGCTGAGGCCTCTGAAGCATCACAGCTGCATCTGATCGAGTGTCTCGACACTTGAGAGGACAAGGAGATGAGGCTAGAAAATTCAGCCTTAGAAGGCGAGTCTGGGAGATCAGCCAAAAGTTTGGAAACCTGAGTCAAAAGGGCTACAGCATACTTAGACATGTATGTCTGGTAGTTAACTACCCTAAAAGCCAAAGTGGCAGATGTGTATGTTTTTATGCCAATGCGTTCCATTGTCTTGCTGTCCTTATCAGTGGGGAGGACAGAGGTGGAGGGTATTAATCTGGAGGGTTTGTCTGCAGAAACTGAAACAGTGCCAGGGTCTGCAACAGGGCATTTAATCAGAAATCTGGTCCCTTCTGGGACATTATAAAACCTGTCAGGCCTTCTAGGTGGTTGGGATTCAAGGTTTTGACAGATAGCATTGAAGACATCCAAAAAAGCTGGTAAGACTGGAGGGCTGGCAGAAGGTGAAGGATGTCCATTTGCAAGCGTTCATAATACCTCTTTTGAACCTTGAATGGCTGCTGAGAGTCTTAGGAACAAAGGCCTGACAAATCCCGCAAGTTTTGAGGAAGTGGTTAGGCACTAAACAGAAAAGGCAGAGGTTGTGGGCGCCCTTATGGGGGATATGATACCTGCACTGACACTTTCCTATCCTGGATGACATGAACCTAAGCAGGCATGCACAGTGACCTGAAGGATGACATGAACCTAAGCAGGCATGCTCAGTGACCTGAAAAGAGAAAAAGAAAATGCCCCTAATGGGGTATTTATCTTAAATATGAAGATCCGATGACAGGAACAGCTGACGTTCGGCTGGTGGCAAAGAAGTTCAGTTCTGAAGAAAGATATGTGCACATGTCACTTTTATGGCCGATGCACCCTACAACCAATGTCAGACGTCCCATGTACGTTGCAGTGACTAAAACTTTTGTATACTGGCCGGATATTCAGGTAGCTAAGCAGAGAATAACCCAAAGACTGTGAATACTGCAACATGGGAATAGAAGGGCATCCTATATTTTCAACTCTTCTCACCCATCCTTCCTACACCACATACACTAGTCAAAAACAAAACAATAATTAAGCCTACCTACCCCTTTAAGCACCCCTGAACCATAAACATAACAAATCTCACTACTTCACCTGGAAGTAAACACTCCTATAACATAACTAACAAGGATCTCACTATTTACCTCATAATCGTCAGAATCCTATTACTGTGCACCTAACTTCCTACCATTACATTATTTGCCCAAGCTCTCTTACAAAATCCCCCACCTGCCCAACTCCAACTCAGAGAAACCAGCTTTACTACTAGTATCACAATCACTTTACAACCACTCAAATTTCAACCTTGCCTCATTATTGTAACCCCAAATCAATTAAATACCACCATTTCCACAATATGTACAATTTTATATCAAAATACCTTATAACCATCATTAGAATAGCATCCCAAATCACACTTAGTGGTGACGTACACCCAAATTCCAGCCCTACAAATAACAAAAACACCTCCAGCAACCAGGCATTCAACAAATTTCCCCAGGAAACCCCTCAGACCTCCTCCTATTTAACATCAACATTAGAAGCATACTGAATAAAATATCAGAACTTCACACCACAGTGGCCCTATAATCCCCTGACAAAGTTTTTCTCACAGACACTTGACTAAAACCAAACATCAGGGATAATGAATTCATTCCCCCATGGTATAATGTTCTTACACAAGACAGAACATCCAAAAGAGGTGGAGGTATTGCCCTACTCTTCAAAAACTAACTGTCCATTGACAGGATAGACAACCATCCACCAAATTTCACTAACACAGAAACAGTATTCACCAAGCTAAAAATCAATTCTACAAACACCTAAATATAATCAGTAAAGTACAGTTTTGTACCTACCATAAATGTAGATGTTCGAGGATCCACATTGCTGCAGTCCTAACTATTGGGTAGTCCGCTGTCCAGTCGGCCCGAATACCAAAGTATATGGCTGACGTCGGTCAGGGCGCATTAGACTGACGTCAGTACGTCAGGGTACTAATGAGCATGACCGACGTCATATCCTCAGTCTTTTCTTGCCCCAGATGTCAGAAGACCCTGAAAAGATAAGGCCCAAAACCAAACACTGCCAACATACCTGCACCAAAATATATATATACAAAATATACAAAATTAGCAGATCATAACCTCACCTACACAACCACCCCTAAACACAGAGGGAAGGAGGAGGGTAAATTGGACTGCAGCAATGTGGATCCTCGAACATCTACATTTATGGTAGGTACAAAACTGTACTATGTTCTTCATTCCACATTGCTGCAGTCCTAACTATTGGGTAGAATCCCAAAGCAGAGGTAAGGGAGGCTGGCAAATCATAAGGAAGCAGGAACTGACAACATGCCTTGCAAAATAGCTGTGGCAAAACCAGCCCTAGACTTAGAGTAGAGAGGAAGGTGATAATGCTTAGAGAAAGTATGCACTGAACTCCAAGTAGCTGCCTCCAAAATATCCTTAGTTGCCACCCCCCTTAGAAATGCTGTTGAAGTGGCAGTAGCCCTAGTGGAATGAGGCCTAATCCCAGCTGGAATTTCCTTGCCATGATGGGAATAACAAAATGTAATGCAACACCCAATCCATCTAGAAATAGTTTGTTTAGACACAGGCTTGCCCCGAGAACTCAAAGCAAAAGAAATAAACAACTGCTGAGACTGCCTAAAATCTTTAGTCCTGCTCAAATAATAACGCAATTGCCTGTGTACATCTAAAGTGTGCAAAATCTTTTCCCCTTTATTTTGGGGATCTGCATAAAAGTAGGCAAATGAATAGTTTGGTTTAAAGCCACACTAGAAACCACCTTAGGCATAAAGGAAGGATTAGTGCGTAAAGATACCCTATCCTTATGAAAAATCAAAAAAGGCTCCACTGCCATAAGGGCCTGCAACTCAGAAACCCTTCTTGCAGAAGTAATGGCCAACAAAAAAGCAGTCTTCCATGACAAGTATTTCAAGTCAGCAGTAGCCGAGGCTCAAAAGGTTGTAGAGTAAGTTTCTCCAACACAAAATTGAGGTCCCAAGCAGGAGTAGGAGCTCTACGTGGGGTCTTATATTCTTTGCCCCTCTAAGAAATTGCTTGAACAAAGGATGTGAAAACAATGGTGGGTCACAATCATAGTGAGCTGAAATTGCTGCAGCATGAATCTTAATGGAAGAGAAAGACAAACCTTTGTCCAATAACTCAGTAAGATATTGAAGAGCCACACTCAGATTTGGCTCAAATCTCCAAATTGTTTGCTGCACTCCAAAATAAAAATCTCTTCCATTTTTCTCGTACACTTTCCTTGTACTAGGTCTCCTGGCTTCCATAATCACATTTAAAACTTGTTGAGGAAGTTGAGACCTGCTGTCTTTCAAAACAGAATATGCCAGGCTGTTAGATGAAGAGAGTGAAGCTTGACATTGAGCAGGTGACCGTCTCTCTGAGACAACAGGTGTGGAATCAAGGGTAAAGGCCATGGAGGCTTCTTTACCAGACTCCTCAGTAATGGGTACCAGTGCTGCGAGGCCAATCTGGAGCTATTAAAATCATCCTTGGCTTGTCTTGTCTGACCTTTAGAAGCACCTTTGGAAGAAGAGGCAGAGGTGGAAACGCATACACATGAAGATTTTTCCAACTGAAAGAAAGAGCATCCACTTTCCAAGCTGTGTGATGAAACCTCTTTGTGCAAAACTTTGGCAGCTGGTGGTTTAGTGGAGAAGCGAACAGATCTATGTCTGGAGTTCCCCAGGACACTGTCAACTTTTGAAATACATGAAGATCCAGTTTCCACTCGTGGGGATCCATGATTTGTCTGCTTAACACATCTGCTAAGGAGTTCTGTGCTCCGGCAGAAACCTTGCCTGAAGAGTTAGTTGCAAGCTGAGCGCAGTCTCCCATAAAATCATTGCTTGCCTGCACAATGGGTAAGAATGTGTTCCCCTTGTTTGTTGATGTACCACATGACAGTTGTGTTGTCTGTTAGAATCAACACCTGCCCTGGAAGAAGTAACTCCTTGAAAGCCATTAATGCAAATTGGACTGCTAACATCTCCTTCATGTTGATATGTAGATGCTGTAGTCTGGCAGGCCACTTGTCTTGTATCCACTTTCCATTTAGATGAGCTCCCCAAGCAATGTCTGAGGCATCTGTCGTTAGAATCTGACTCGCCTCTGGCCGGGTCACAGAGAGTCCCTTGTTTAGGTGACATTCCTGAGCCCACCACAAAAATTCCTTTTGAATGCAAGGTATTATTTGAATGACAGTGTCCAAATCCTGGCAGTGCTGTGTCCATACATTTTTGAGATACCATTGTAGCTTCCTCATATGCAGTTTGGCATTGGGAAGCACCAGAATACAAGATGCCATGAACCCTAAGGCTTGAAGGACTGTCCTTGCAGTCAGCCCGGACTGAAGAGATAGTTGATGGAAGTAACTGGAAAGATTCTTTTGTTTGTCCGGGGTTAAAAGGCCATCTGGGCTGCTGTATTCAGTCTCACACCCAGAAAGCACATGTCTTGAGAGGGTACTAGACTGGACTTTATTTCGTTCACAGAATACCCTAGGCATCTTAGCACTGCTATGACATATTCCAAATGCTGTAGAAGGTCTTCCTTTTCTTGAGCCAGAATCAGGCAATCGTCCAAGTAAGGATAGATTTGAATTCCTTTTAGCCTGAAGTAAGCTATCACTGGAGCCAGAACCTTTGTGAATACTCTGGGCAGTAGATAAGCCAAAGGGCAATGCAGAGAACTGATAATGAGAATTTCCAGCTCGAAAACGCAGATACTTTCTGCAACTTAGTCTTATAGGCACATGAAGGTAAGCCTCCTTGAGATCTAAAGTTACCATCCAGTGATCTTTGCCCATCAGAGGTAAAAGCTGTTGTAACGTCAACATCTTGAACTTGGGAATGTCCAGATAAGTGTTGAGGATAGATAAATCCAAAATTGGTCTCCACGTGTTCCCCTTTTTTGGTACTAAGAACAGGCGAGAATAAAATCCTAGGCCCCTTTCTGGCACAGGAACCGGCTGAATGGCCCCTATTTGGAGTAACAGAGAAATTTGCTTGTGAGCCTCTTGTCTTTGTAGAGGAGGAATGTCTGGCATGCCTTTGAAAGGAGGCAAGGTATGGAAATAAAACCTGTAACCGTGGTGAATAATATCCAGAACCCATCTGTCTTGGGTAATTAAATCCCAATTTTCTTTGAAAAGAGACAGCCTTCCTCCCAACGGTGCTGCCAGGCGAGAATGAACTGGCAGCTGAAAAGGCAGGTCATTGGGTCTGCTTAGGAAAGGACTGACCCCTGCCCTCCCCAGAAGTCTGAGCAGGGGAACTCCTGTCCTAGGCCTAAAGAACCCTGAGCTCTGCCCCTACCACGTCTAGACCTACCCCTAGACTGGGAATCATAAGCAGGAAAAGTCCAACCCTTAGCAGGCCAATTTCTACTAAACTTCGGAGGCTGCACCTGTAAAAATCTTTAACAGTTTGCATAGATTTAGCCTTGTCCTCCATTTTCTTCAAAACTGCTTCCACAGGCGAACCAAACAACACATCAGACTGCAAAGGAGCATCCAAAATCCTTGTCTTAACATGCTCAGCTAAGTTCTGATCTCTCAACCAGGCGTGCCTACGAAGAACAGAACCAGTGGCAGCCACCCTGGAGGAGGCCTGCACAGCATCAAAACCACATTGCAAGGAATGTTTACCCACCTGTTCAGACACATGAACTAAATCCTGCAACTCTTTACAGTCAATACCTTCCGCCAGAGCATCCACCTTAGATTTCAACTGTGAAAGAAGATAATTCTGATATTTTAACATGTGAAACTGACAATTCAACGCCCTCATGGCTAAAGTGGAAGAAGTATACACTTTCTTTCCCCATCTATCCAAAGCCCTTGCCTCTTTATCAGGAGGGACAGGATTTTTAACAACTGAGGCCTTTACACCTTTAGGCCCCTGAGAGACAGTTTCGGGTCTGCCCTAGGACTCTTAAAAGATACTTATGAGCTTCAGGCACCCTATAATACCTATCCGGTTTAACTGGGGCAGGAGGCAAAGAATCAGGATTCAGGGAAGCCTCTGCAAAACATCTTCCACCACATTCAAAACAGGAGGTATAGCTAAAGGCCTATGCTGGGGTAAAACAAGAACTCCCTAAGCCTTTTCCTGGAATCAGAGAAATCTTGGCTTTCCCATTTAAAATGCTCCCTCATGGAATGCAAAGTCTCTGAAAATGAAAAATCCTCAGGAGGAGAAGCTGAAGGAGTAGAATCATCCACATCAGAATCAGAATAAGTAGGGAACTCCTGCAAGTCTTCAGCCGAAGACTCAGAAGCCTCCGAGCATTGCTCAAAACTCTCAAGCTCAGGTTCCACCCTAGGCCTCTTATCAGGAGGGGGCATAGAACCCCTTATCATAGTAATCAAATCTTCTGCCATTTTAAGCATATGTTTCTTAGGCAAAGACCCTGAAGCACTAGGAGAAACCCCCACTGAAGCAAAACTTGGCCTGCCCCTTAAAGAAGCCTTGGAAACAGAAGGGGAGGCCCTAACCACCTTAGGAAGTGAGGGAAGAACAGCCACCTGAGAAGCCCCCTCAGCCTGGCCTACTTCCTGAGAGGAAACATCCTGTAACAGTAAAGTCTCTCCCTGAGACTCCAAAGAAACACCTGGCAAAACCTCCGGCTCCACTGAGCCCTCTAAAGAACCGGCGTCTGGGACTGTTGGTTCTTTCCCCCTAGGGTTTGCTGTTTTGTCCTTGCGTTTTTAGCGAAGCTGGCGACGGAGCATCCGACGGCATTTTATAGTTACAACGCTTCCCAAACACTAACCTGGCACAGTCTAACCTTCTCTTAATAGTGCGTTTGTTAAATCTAGCACAAGAACGGCATCCAACAACGTCGTGCTCAGGCCCTAAACAAGGTATACACAAAGTATGGTAATCCCTATGAGGTATCTGTTTCCCACAAGAAATACAGTTATTCACTTTTTCTGACATCCGGTTAAATACTGAGGCAAGAAAAACCAAAATATTCCCAACGGGTACTTAGCCAACTTTGATTCGGTCTGAAACTCTGACTTCAGAAATTTTCAGAACGCCAACCTGCACTCGCAAAATTGCTTCTGCATCGGACCATGCGGCAAAAAAGACTGAGGATATGACGTCGGTCATGCGCATTAGTACCCTGACGTACTGACGTCAGTCTAATGCGCCCTGACCGACGTCAGCCATATACTTTGGTATTCGGGCCGACTGGACAGCGGACTACCCAATAGTTAGGACTGCAGCAATGTGGAATGAAAAACATCTATATACTCCCTGGTAACAACATTAACACAGCTGAATCCATCTTAGAATGGACAGCCCAAAACCTCCCTCAAGAAACAATCATAATGGGTGACCTAAACATCAACTGGTCCCCCCCCTGTAACTCCCCTCACCCTAGCAACCACATCAACCTACATGGTTTTACTCAATTTATCAAAACCACAACCTAAACAGATAAAATAACCAAACAACAGACCATACTGAGACTGGATCCTCACTAACTGGCCAACTCAAGCCTGCTTCTCTGGTTCCCTCCCAGACACCCTCAGTGATCACTCCCCCACCTTTCTAATATGATGTCAAGTTAACCCAATAAGGTCCACCATCCTGAAGCAAATTCGGTATACAAAGAATTTCAAAACACAAGACGTTGCATCTGTGCTAAATCAATGCAATAGGAGAGTACTCTCATTTCTCCCCTGGATAGTGCTGTACAATACTTCAACAATACTTTCCTTAGCATCCTAAATCACCTCGCCCCCATCAAAACTGTCAGAACTAAATTTAGTTACACCCCTTGGCTCACCAAAGATATCTGACTAATTTTAAAACAAAGGGATAAAGCGTAGGGACTCATGGCGTCACAACAGAACACAGACTAATAGACAGACATTCCTAGAATGGAGAAACAAAGCCAAAAAACAAATTAGGACAGACAAAATTAAACACTACTCTGACATCCAATCAAAACACAAAGTAAACTCACAAAATTTTGGGGCTGACATCAATAAAATCTTGCAACCAGGGAAAAACAGCCCACCACGCCCAAACATTGACACTACTACCAATAATAATGCCACCCAATTCAACCAACACTTTACTAAATCCATTCTACACCACACTAACAATACTACTACTATACATCCGAACCTGTCACCCCCACCTGTAGACCAAAAACTACAGTTGTGTACCTACCATAAATGTAGATGTTCGAGTGTATTCACTGTTGCTGTCATTACACGTGGGTTATCCTGCTGGCAGGCGATCCGCAGTCGGCCTGAATTCCAAAGTCCTGGACCGGCGTCGGTTCCTGTCGCCTCTTCCCTGACGTCAGTGCGCCAGGGGTATATAAGATGCAGCAGATGCCATTTTCTTCAGTTTTTCTTGCTCCAGATGTCAGGTGCCCCCAAAAGGGTAGGCTAAAAATATTGCTTATAAAATGCATGCACTAAAATAAACACTACCTTCATCTACAAGCAAATACACCACATAGGTTGTATAGAATAGAGAAGTACAGATAAGTCCCAGCAAAGAAAGGGGGATGGTGGGTGGGTAACCTGGACTGCAGCAGTGAATACACTCGAACATCTACATTTATGGTAGGTACACAACTGTACTATGTTCATCGTGTTTCACTGTTGCAGTCATTACACTTGGGCTGAATCCCAAAGCTGAGGTTGGGCGGCTGGGTCTAAATAGAATTAGGAGTGGCTATGAGGCCCTGCAGAACTGCAGTGGCAAAGCCTGCTCTGGATTTAGAGTAAAGAGGTAAGTGGTAGTGCTTAGTAAAAGTGTGCACTGAAGTCCAAGTTGCAGCCTCCAAAATATCCTTGGTTGGTACTCCTCTGAGGAAGGCTGCTGCCCTGGTCGAATGTGGTCTAATGCCCTTAGGCACTGATTTGCCATGTTGTGAATAGCAGAAACGAATGCAGTGTCCTATCCATTTTTAAATAGTCTGCTTTGAGATAGCCTTTCCTTGTGATCCTGCAGCATATGCCACTAACAGTTGCTCAGTCTTTCTAAAAGCTTTAGTTTTCTCCAAGTAGAAGTGTAGCTGTCTGTGTATGTCCAAATGCAGAAGTCGCTCCCCTTTATTCTGTGGGTTTGGATAAAAAGTAGGCACATGAATGGTTAGTTAAGAGCCACACTGGACACTACCTTAGGCATAAATGTTGGGTTTGTCCTTAGAGAAACTCTGTCTGGATGGAAGATAATAAAAGGTTCCACAGCCATTAATGCCTGTAACTCTGAAACTCTTCTTGCAGAAGTTACCGCTAGGAGCAGAGCTGTTTTCCATGATAAGAATTTTATCTCAGCTGTATTGGCTGGCTCAAAAAAAGGCAGTGTGAGTTTTTCCAAGACAAAATTGAGGCCCTATGCAGGTATTGGTGCTCTCCTTGGAGGTCTTATGTTTTTGGCCCCTCTGAGGTACTGCCTAAGCAATTGATGTGAAAAAATAGGTGGATCCGTATTGTAATGAGCTGAAATGGCAGAGGCATGGATCTTAATTGATGAGAAGGATAGGCCTTTGTCCAGCATCTCAGTTAGGTATTGTAAAATCTGAGGGATATTTGGTACAAGTGTGTCAATTCTTTGTGCCTGGTTCCAAGCACAGAATCTCTTCCATTTTTCTGCATAAGATTTTCTGGTGCTGGGCCTCCTGGCCTCCACAATAACATCCATAACCGCTTCAGAGAGAGGTGTATTCGGAATGGTTACACTATCCGCCATTCAGCTAGATTTAGGGTTCTGAGCTGACTGTGCAGGATCTGATTGTTTTGTTGGGTCAGTAAATGAGGAATTTGAGGCAATGTCCAAGCTGGGCCTTGAGACAAGCTCCTTAGGATTGGGTACCAATGCTGGCTTGGCCAATCCAGGGCAATCAGTATCATTTGTGGCTTCTCTTGTCTGACCTTGAAGAGTACCTTGGGGAGGAGAGGCAGTGGAGGAAAGGCATCTACTGTAAGGTTGTTCCAGCTGAACGACAAAGAATCCATTTTCCATGCTTGTTTGTGATAAGCCCTTGTGCAGAATCTCTGTAGTTGACAGTTGTGAGGGGAGGCAAATAGATCTATGTCTGGGCATTCCCATTTCCTTGTTATGTTGAAGATTTGTGGATCTAGTTTCCACTCGTGAGGATCCATGAGGTTTCTGCTTAGTTCGTCTCTCAGAGCATTTGTTTTTCCTGGCAGGAATTGTGCTTGCAGGTGTACTTGGTAAGTCAATGCTGTGTTCCACAAAATCATGGCTTGTCTGTAGAGGGGGTAAGAATGTGTACCTCCCTGGTTATGTACCACATGACTGTAGTACTGTCCGTCTATCAGCAGCTGTCCTGGATAAAGTAGGTCCTTGAAGGCTGTCAGGACATTTTGTACAGCTAGCATCTCTTTTTGATTGATGTGAACATGCCTCTGGCTTACGGGCCATGTGCCCTGAATACATTTACCTGCCATGTGGGCCCCCCAGGCATAATCTGATGCATCTGTTGTTTGAGTTTGCCTGGCTGTGGGTAAAGTGAATGGCTGTCCCTTGTTGTGGTGACAGGCCTGTGCCCACCATCGAAACTCCTGTTGCAGGCAGGGAATGAGTGAAATTAATGATTCCAGGCTGTGGCAATGTTGAGTCCAAACACATTTTAGATACCATTGTAGCTTCCTCATATGCAGTCTGGCATATGGAATTAGCAGAATGCAGGATGCCATGAAGCCCAGAGCCTGCAGAATTTTTCTTGCAGATAACTGGGTCTTTGTTGCCATGCTTTCGAAGTAAAAAGTCAGTTGCCTTTGTTTGTCTGGCATAAGATAAGCCATCTGGGCAGTTGTATTTAAGCTTACACCCAGGAATATTATCTCTTGAGAGGGTACTAGTTTTGATTTCTTTTAGTTTACTGTGTACCCTAGGCAAATTAGTAATCTTTTTACAAACGCCAGATGCTTTAGTAGAATGTCTTTGGTCTCTGCTTGAATAAGGCAGTCGTCCTAGTAGGGATATATCTGAATTCCTCTTTGTCTGCAAAATGCAATTACTGGTGCCAGGCATTTTGTGAAGAGACTGGGCGCAGTAGATAAGCCAAAGGGCAGTGCAGAGAACTGGTAATGCATTGAGCCAGCTATGAATCTGAGGTATCTTCTGCAAGATTGTCTGATTGGGACATGCAGGTATGCCTCTTTGAGGTCCAAAGTTACAAGCCAAGCTTTCTTGCCCAGCATGGGCAGAAGCTGCTGTAGAGTCAACATTTTGAATTTTGGAATGTCCAGAAAAATATTTAGAATAGACAGGTCCAGAATTGGTCTCCAGGCTTTGACCTTTCTTGGCACTAAGAAAAGTCTTGAGTAAAATCCTTGTCCCTGCTCTTGTTGTGGCACTGGCTGAATAGCCCTCATGTTCATGAGAGATGAAACTTGTTTTTGTGCCTCTGCCCAATGATTGTGTGGCAGGTCTGGCATACCTTTTGCCTTTGGAAGGGTGTGAAAGTGGAACCTGTAGCCCTGAGAGACTATATTTAAGACTCACTTGTCCTGGGTGATCATGTGCCAATTTTGTGAAAAAAAGTGCAAGCTTTCCCCCTAAGGGTGCTGCCAAAAGATAAGTGCTTGGCATTGGCAGAGGGAAGTCATTGTGACTGTTTCTTATATGGCTGTGATTTGTCTTCTCCGCTTTTGTAGGTAGAAGCACCCCATTGTTTGGGCCTGTATGAGCCCTGGGGCTGTTGTCTGCCTCTAGGGCGTCTGTATCTGCCTCTTTGTGGCCTGTCTGACACTGGAAAGGACCAATTCTTAGAAGGCCAGTTCCTGCTAAATCTGGGTGGCTGTACCTGTAAGAAATCCTTTACTGTCTGCGTAGATTTAGCTTTATCCTCCATTTTCTTCAACACCTCTTCTGCTTTAACACCAAACAAAGCATCATGCTGTAATGGAGCATCCAATAATTTTGCTTTAACGTGATCAGGCAGATTCTGTTCCTTTAACCAAGCATGCCTTCTAATGACAGAATCTGTAACAGCGGCCCTGCAAGAGGCCTCCATTGAATCAAAACCACATTGCAAAGTAAGCTTTCCCACTTGTTCAGCTGCATGCAATAAATCCTGCATTTCCTTGTTCTCTGAACATTCAGAATTTGTCAACATTTTCTGTTTTGGTAATGACATTAAGTATTGCTGATATTTAAGCATATGAAACTGACAATTTAAAGCCCTTACAGCCAAAGTACCAGAAGTGTAAACTTTTTTCCCCCATCTGTCCAGTGCCCTTGAGTCCCTATCTGAGGGGACAGGGTTTTTTGCAGTAGAGGCCTTGACCCCTTTGGGACCCTGAGATATAGTTTCTGGGTCAGCAGCAGGGTTTTTATATAGAAATTTATGAGAATCTGGAACCCTGTAGTATCTGTCTGGCTCAACAGGTGCAGGAGGTAAAGAGTCGGGAGACAGTCCGGACTCTGAAAATACATCATCTACAATGTCTAGAACAGGTGGAATAGCAAGAGGTCTGTGCTGAGGTAGGAGAAGAAAGTCTCTGAGCCTTTTCTTAGATTCTGAGTAATCTTGGCTCTCCCAGTGGAAATGCTCCCTCATGGTATGCAGGGTTTCCCCAAAGGAATAATCCTCAGGAGGGGAAGCTGAAGGAATAGATTCTTCAGCATCAGAATCTTCATAAGGAGGAATAGAGTATCCCTGTTCTGAAGAGGAGTCAGAGGAAATGGAAACCTGATCAGAGGAATCATATTCAGTGTCGTACCTAGGCCTCTTATCGGGAGGAGGATGGGAACCCCTGATCAAAGTAATTAGGTCTTCGGCCATTTTGAGCATCTGTTTCTTAGGCATGGAAGTCTGTCCTGGAGAATGCTGTACTTGTTTCCTTGTCTTTAAAGCTGTTTTAGTCTTTGTCTTGGATGCTGAAGTTGACTTGATATAAAGCTGTGTAGGTCTAAAAACACCCTCAGAAGCCGATGCCTGCTCAGCAGTTCCAGACCCATCTGAGGGAATAGTTTCCGAAGGCCCAATACCTTGAGTATCCAGAGGCCTAGTTGTCTCCACGTAGGAGTCAGATGCGGCCTGTGTCTCTGAGGTAGCGGGTGTCAGGGGCTGCGAAAGCGCCTCACTGAGAACCAGCGACTGGCCTAGAAGAGGTTTTGTCGTCGGTTTTGGACCTCGGATGCCTGTCCTTTTCTTTTTCCTTGCGCTTTTTATGAACTCCGGTCGTCGGCTGTTCTGACAGCATTATATAGTTAAACCTTCGACCAAAGTAATGAAATACAAATTCGTACCGACGCTTAATAGTGCGTTGGTTAAATCTAGCACAAAACTGACAACTAGCAACTTCGTGGTCAGGGCCTAGGCAAGGAATACAGTAAGAATGAAAATCCTTATGAGGTATTTGCTTCCCACAAGAAATACAATTGTTAACTTTTTCTGACATCGGTCTGGAGCAAGAAAAAAAGTTTCCCCAACGAGGTACTTCGCTTTATTGAAGACTTCGGATTTGAAATTCAGTTTCGAAAATCTCAGAAGTCGGCCGACCGGCGCTTTTGCTTCGGACACCGCGCAGCAAGAAAGACTGAAGAAAATGGCGTCGGCTGCAGCTTATATACCCCTGGCGCACTGACGGCAGGGAAGAGGCGACAGCAACCGACGTTGGACCAGGACTTTGGAATTCAGGCCGACTGCGGGTAGCCTGCCACCAGGATAACCCAAGTGTAATGACTGCAACAGAGAAACACGATGAACATCTGCTTCTCATTACAACCTGTCCCTACTAGCACAGTTTGCAAATATCTGATTAAACTTAAATCTACAACCCTGGCTGCTGAAAATTGCCTGCTGAATACCTCAAGATCGCAACCACAGCCGTCTCCTATACAGTCTCCCTATTAATTAAATCGGTCTTTGTCAGAACAACATGTCCCCCCTCACTATGGAAAATTTCATATATAATACCACTTCACAAATGGGGTAACTCGATGGAACTGTCTAACTACCAACTGACTGCGATTCTATCTCCCCTGTCAAAGTTCCTCGAAAAAAGGCATACATTCCCAAATAATTAACTAACTACTTATCAATAAACTACTGACCAACACCCAACACGGATTCAGTCCTAATCACATTACTGCCACAGCCATTCTTTGTTTCACTAATACTATAAATCAACACCGGAACAATGGCAAACTTGTCTCTGTTTTACCAGATCTCTCCAAGGCCTTCGATATGGTCACCCATGCCAAACTTCTTACTGCACTCTCAGAACTTAATCTAGCCCACTCCACTCTAGCATGGTTTCAGAACCAACTGCCAACAGGCAGTTAAATGGCAAAACAGCCCATCTCTCCTCCTACCAGTAACCTCAGGCATCCCCCAATGATCCATCCTAGGCCCTCTACTCTTCACCATATTTACAAATACACTTGACAAAGCCACCCTGCATGGATCTCTGGTCCATTATGCTGATGACTCTACTCTAATCTATTCTGCCTCTTCACTCCCTGAACTCCAGAAACTGACACAAGAATCTTTTGCCACTCTGGAAACTTGGTTAATCAACTCTCAACTGATACTTAACCCAAAACAAAAAACCTAGCTAATGATATTCCATCCTACAAAAAACACAGAACCCATTCCTCCATTCACAATATATTCAGCTAACAGCACTCCTATCACACCAGTCCCATACACCAAACTACTAGGTGTTATCACAGACCACAGCATGAAATTCGATATGCATATCACACATACAATCAAAAAAAGTCCATAAAAAACCTGGGACCCTACATAGATGTAAAAGGTACCTCACCAACAACAGTAAAGCTACCATCTCAAGAACCCACCTAATCTCCCCGCTTCTCTGTGCCTCCCCCCATTCCCATCAACCTAAATAAATCAGACTTGTCCAAACTCAACACATGCTACAATAAAATAGCAAAGTTTGCTACTGACTCACACTACAAGAAACATCACTGTCTAGCACTCAAGCAACTTTCCTGGCTAGAATTACCAAACCTACTCGCCTTTAACCAACTCATGACAGCCCACCAAATCCTATATAACCCTGAAAAAAAATTCCTGCATTACAAGTTGACGTAACCAAAAGCAATAATAGCACTGGGGACTCCCTCTACTCTTCCTCTATCGCAAAAACACAGAACACCCCCCAAAAATCACGACAGCTGAGAACAAAAAATTTCAAAACCTCTTCAGGTCACATTTAAATAAATCATGGATTTGTAACTGTTCATGCCCTGGGTAGCCACCCTTAAAGAATATAGAAGACACTCCCTACATAATATTATCCAACTGTACTCATTCAACATAATAATACTTTCTTCATACTAGCACTCAACTATACATGATCACTATCTACACTTCATCTCCCTCCATTACAAATTTCAAGCTCCTACATGCCGCAGTGGTGCAGCGGTAGCGTTGTTGCCTCACAGCAAGAGGTTCGCCTGTTCGATTCTCGATTGGAGTGTGGGGAGTGCCTTCTGTGTGGAGTCTGCATGTCCTCCCTGCGGTTTGGTGGTGTTTGAAAGACATGCATAAATGGGCATGCCTTTGTTGAAGGTTGGACGTCGAGCTGGCACCTTGGCGTTCGTGAAAATCTACTGCCAATCATGAGTGGACCGGAGTTCCGCTGTGGCGACCCTTAACCGGGAAAAGCTAAAAGACAAACAACAACAACAGTACTATATATTCCTACCCAGAGTGTACAATCTATCTCCCTCTGTATTAACTAGGGCTAATTGTTTTGTACCATTCTTCTGTAAGCAAAGTACAAATGTAACATCATAATGTATGCTCAGCATATACTGTCTGTTGTATGACATTTTTATCCTGTGCTGCTAAATTATACATGTTTATTGCATTTACTGAACCAACCTTTTTATTAATGTAAACATATAACTAAGGGAATACCCAACAACAATATTGCATGATCTCCCTGTGCTCTTATACTATATTGCATATTTACTCATTGCAAAGTTCACTGCTCTGTACTTAAATAACAAGTGCTTATTGCAGTTACTATACTAATATTGTGGAGCTTTTCTCCCCAGGTTTCCACTGAAAATGGGCTTCTTGTCCAGTTGGACTCTCTCGGTAAACAAATGTAAAATAAATAAATACATGCAAAAGCTCAAGAAGAAGAAAGGGAGGAGGATGGATCAGCAGAGCTCTCCAGGAACCCATGAAGAATGGCTCTAGCAAACCCATCTCTAGCTCTGGAAAACAAATCCAACTTACAGTGCTTGGTAAATGCATGCACAGAAGACCAGGTAGCTGCCTCAAGAATAGAGTTAGTATCCAAACTCTTTAAAAAAGCACCGGAAGAAGCCACAGCCTTAGTAGAATGAGCCTTAACAGAAGAAAGGCTCTTGTCATGGAAGGCATAACAAAAAGAAATGGCTTTTTAGATTCAAACTCTTCTTGAAAGAACTGTATTAGGAGGGGGGAAAAAAACTTTTGTCTAAACAGCATTTGTAACGGTCATGGATTGGTTTATTTCATAATTTATACTCAGGCCAATGTAAATAATATAAATATTTAGTTATTCCTGTTAATATTTACATTTTAATATTTCTTTTGGATAATTTACAAGTAATTAATTGTTAAATCTTTCAAGAAAAACAATAAAAATTCATGAGTAAAAAAGGAATGGTTTTAGAAATCCAAAAAGAAATAGTTTGCCTGGAAACAGTCAAACCTAAGGTTCTAGGATGAAAGGAAACAAACAGCTGATCAGATTTACGAAAAGTCTTAGTCTTACCCAAATAAGATACGAGTTGTCTATGCACATCCAAGGTGTGCAGCACCTTCTCACTATCAGATTGCGAAGAAGGGGAAAAAGTGGGCAAATGAACAGACCAATTAAGAGTCAACTCATTCACTGCCTTGGGCATAAAAGAAAGATTAGTACAAAGGGACACCCTGTCCCTATGGAAAACTAAAAAAGGCGGAACAGCCATAAGGGCTTGCAGCTCAGACACCCATCTGGCAGAAGTAAGGGCCAAAAGTAGTACAGTCTTCCAAGAACAATGCTGTAAGGAAGCTGAAGCTGCAGGCTCAAAAGAAGGCTGGGTCAATTTTTCTAAAACAAAATTTAGATCCCAGGAAGAAGGGCAGGCTTCCTGTGAGGTCTAATATGAAGGACGCCTTTAAGAAATGGTTTAGCTTCAAATCTAGAAGTTAAAGGAGGTGATAAAGGTAGACAAGCAGAGATAGCTGATAAGTGGGCTTTAACAGAAGAATAAGCCAACCCAGCATTGAGCAGTTCACACAGACAAGACAGAACCAAAGGAACATCCACGGAAAGTGGATCCAGGTTACAAGAAAGACACCAAACAGAAAACCTCTTCCATTTAGTTAAGTAGCATTTCCTAGTTGCTGGTCTTCCGAACCTCCTGCAGGACCCTAAGCACAACCTCAGAAAAAAGTTGTCTGTATAGCATCAAAATCCTATCACCCACAGTGTCAGCTGAAGAGTGGAAAGGTGAGGATGGATGAGAGATCCCCTGCCTTGTGTGAGCAGATCCACCCTGTGGGGTAACTTGTGATAACTGCCCTTGGCTAAATGGAGAAGAGGAGGGAAGCAATGCTGTCAGGGCCAAAAGGGAGACACCAGCAAGATTTTTGGGAGCATCATGTTGTATTTTGAACAGGACTCTGGAATGAGGGGAAGGAAAGGCATAAAGAAACATCCCCTTCCCAGAAAAAGGGAAGGTGTCCACCTTCCTTGACCACATGACTTGGGACTCTGGCACAAAAAAAAGAGTAAGTTGTTTGTTCACATGGGAGGCAAACAGATCTACTTGAGGAGTACCCCACTGGTGGACAGTGTCCAGAAACATCCCAGTGAAGCATCCATTTATGGGATTGTGTTATGGACCTGCTCAGAGAGTCTGCCACAATGTTCTGACCCAAGGGATTAAAACTTGCCTGAAGAGTCACATGGTACTGAATAGCTAGTTCCCACACTATAAAAGCCAACCTGCAAAGGATTCAATATCTTGTCCACCCCTTGCTTGTAAAATATACCACATCACTGTGGTATTGTCTGTAAACACCATGAGAGGCCCTGGGGAGAACAGAGTGAAAAGCTTAAAGAGCCAGCAGAACAGCTCTCATCTCTTTGACAGTGATGAGGTCTTTCCTTTGTTGTAGATATGAAGGGCCCTGCGCCTTTAGAGACTCGAAGGATGCCTCCCCATCTCATGTCTGAAGCATCAGTAAACAGCTCCTGAGAGGGTAGAGGGAGTTGAAAAGGGAGCACTGGACTGACAGTCAACTGCTGAATCCACCACTGAAATTTCAGCTTGAGGCAGGGAAGAGGAGGAACCAAGAAGTCCAGCGGATGAGAATGCTGAAGCCAAACTGACTTTAGAAATCACTGAAGTTTTCTCATATGGAGTTTGGTAAAAGGGAGGCCATAAAACCTAGAGCTCTCAGAAACTCCCTTGCTGTGATTAAGGCCTGAGGAAGAAAGGCCTGAAAGAAAGAAATTAGAATCAAGGCCTTGGAAGAAGGCAGGGATGTCAACACTGGAATAGTCTGGATCCTACACCCCAGAAATACATGAGCCTGTATAGGAGTCAGAAAGGACTTATGGAAATGTATAGTGAACCTCAGGCTTTGCAGGGGGGAAATGACAAAGTGAAGATGCTGTAGTTGAATCTCTGGAGAGGATGCCTGAAGCAGGAGATCGTCTAAGTAGGGAAATATTTGTATCCCTCTTAGGCTGCAAAAAACAATCACAGCAGTGAGGCGTTTGGTGAATAACCTTGGAGCAGTAGAAAGGCCAAAGGGCAAAGCAGAGAACTGAATATGTCCTTATCCTGAATAGACAAATCATCAGCAGCTGCACCAAATAAGTGTTTGCTATCCAGAGGAATATCCATCAACTCAGCCTTAATATTATCAGGCAAAAGTTGAAGCCGAAGCCAGGAATATCTCCTCATTACAGAACCAACATCTGCTGCATCATAACTGCACTTAACAGAATGGCAAACCACTTGAGAAGTCCCCAACAAGGAAAGAGCAGAAGTCTTCCTTTCAGAATCAGGAAGGTCAGAAATAACCTGACAGGCCTGAGAAAGAACAACCAAAATATATCTGGACATGTGAGTCTGGTAATTGACAGCCCTAAAAACTAAGGCAGCACAGGCATTCTTACCTAGCATTTTCATAGTCAAACTGTCTTTATCGTAAGGAAGAAGCTTAGCAGAAAGCAGCAACTGAGATGGCTTGTCAGATGCTACAGACACCTAAGAGAGGTCAGCTGAAGGACATCTATAAAAAAAAATAAAACCTATCAAGTTTTTTGGGGACGGGGGCTGGGAATCTGGAGCTTGAGATGCAGCAGCAAAGGCATCCAACAAGGCAGCCAAAACAGGAGGGACAGCAGAAGATCTGGGACAGTCCATTTGTAGAAACTAGTTAATACATCTTCTGCACCTCAAACCTGAGCACAATTCCATTTAAAAGAGTCCATCATCCTGGAAATTGTGTCCCCAAAGGAAATCTCCTCAAAATGAGTGTCAAGACTAGTAAACTCTTCTTGCTCAGAACCACTGTCTACAGGGGAAGGAATCTGGGATGAATAAGCAAGGGATTCCTTAACTGAATCCACCTCTTCCTCAGAGGAATCTTATTCCTTAGGCCTTTTAAAAGGAGTTGTGAACCAAGGTGAAGCAGGAACAAAAGACTCCATGAGGAGCTTTCAAGGCCAAAGGGGGATTAAACAAACCCTTAGTGAAACTCTGCCACTCACTCTGAAGGTCCATAAGAGTATGAGAAACATGCTGTTTTTTTGTTTCTTTCTCAAAGGGATGTCTGTCCTGTAAAACTTAAAAAGTTCAGATGTGGGACAACATTCCACAATCATAGTCAAAACTTCCTGTCTAACCAGAATCTGAGGAACACCCCTAGGCCGTTTGGTAATAATCAGCAGTGGTTCCACCTGAACATCCAAAGTGGATGACTGCGAAGCCTCCATGGACGTGCATGAGGTTGGATCCATGTTGGCCTCCAAAGGGGTCACTACAGAGGAATCCAGCTGAGGAGCCGGGTAAGTCTCCAGGCTTTTACTAGCCTTGGGAGTGATGTCTGGCAGAGGTGGTACAGCAGAAGAATCAGAGACTTTTTGGCCTTCTTCATGGATGGCTTACCCTCACAGAGTGGGAAGTTCCCTCCATACTGTCTTTTGGTTCTCTGAAAACAAAGCCAAAGAAGAAAGCCGAATATGAAGAGTCTTTGGGAAGAAAGCCTGGCAAATTTAACAGGACATAAAGTCGTGGGAAGCACTGAGACAAAATAAGCACTGCTTGTGATGGACTTCATGGGGAATATGTCTCCCATACTGGCATTTACCCTTCTTGAATGATATAAAACTCAACAAGCAACCAACAAAATCAAAAAAGATAAGAGCAAAAACCGTAATGGGCACTTATCTGAAACGGCCTGGTGAACCAGTAATGAAGCGGGCATTCAGACACTCAAACAATGGCAATCGGACTGATGGCAAAGAAGTTCTGAGGATGGGACATCTAGATGTCACCTTTATGCCTTATGCTATACGCAAGGAGCATACATGTGACATATGACATACCTTAAAGCAACTTAAAGGCTTTGGTATACTGGCAGTACATTGGGCTGCCTTGGCAGGGCATCCCTACTGTAAAGAATACTGAAACAGTGAAATGGAAGGACACCAGTAATTATGTACTTACCATAACTCTGGATCCTTTAATCTTTGTTTGCCCATTATGACTGCTGAGTCCTTGAGCCACTTGCTTGATCTAAACTGGGAAAACTAGTGTTCCAACTTCCAGCCCCTTCAAATTTTTCTTTCCATAACACATCTAGCTGTAAAGCTTCCTCACATTGAATTTGTCAAGTTAAGGTAGAAAGCATCCTACTATATACCTCTAAGAAAACCGGCCCTTTAGGTTCTTCAGTGCTTGATACAGGAAGGGAGATGGAGGGAGGCATATCATATCAGACAGGTGAAGATGAAAGTATCCAGTGTTAAGCTAAGTATATAACTACCATATCCTATTCATTTCGTCCATCCGATCTATCGGGTTAGAATCCCCATCTATGCATCTCTTGGGTGGCATTATGACAGAAACCCATTTAGGATTGTGGCCCCAAAGGATGCTTTAGATGTAGAAATTATGTCCAGCTTATAATGTTTGGCAAAGGTACGAAGCTCATGTAGCAGGTGCACAAATCTCAGCCACAGTGAAATTCCTGAAGAAAGCAGCCAAAGTGGCCACTGACCTAAAGAAAAGTACTTTTGGTTTTAGTGGTAAACAGATGGGGACTATATTATTTCATCGAACATACACATCATCGAATGGCATTTCATTGGAAATGCCATTCACTGAACCCCCATCATGTGGGAAGCCCCCACTAAGTATATATACCAACACCGATACTGCACCACAGTGGGAAAGGGCAAATTTCATGAGCCCCACCGTAATACGATATCAATCAGAATGGTTCAACAAATAGCATGTTCAACAAAATGCCATTTGATGACGTGAAGTTTCAATGAAATAACAGGGACCCAAATAGTTGTTGGTTGAGCAGACAAAGGTTATGTTATACAATGTGAGAGCTATCTGGATGATGTAATTCTGGAGACCTTAGTGCTCATCCTATTAGGAGTAAAGGAAACAAACAAATAGGAGTCTTTTTATAATGGATTCAGTTCTATGATGTTAGAACTGCAATTGTCTGTGACAATAAGTGTGAAGCTCATATTCTCCACTGGAGTGTTTGGGGAAAATGCTGGCAAATGTATGAGCTGATTTAGGTTAGACTAGGACGACACCTTAAGAAGAAAAGAGGGGTTTGTATACGAGGAGACTCTGTCTTTGTAGCAAACTAAACAAGACAGAGGATGACAGTGCACACAGCACAGATATTTTCCTGCCTGAAGTTGTCACTACAAGGAATAAAAGTCTTCCAAGATGGGAACTTTCGGGAAGTGGAAGGCATTAGCTCAAGGGTGCCTTTGTTAAGGCTTCAAGCACAAAACTTAGATTCCAAGGAGGGACTGATTCCCCCATTTGGTGGACAAAGCAGAAATGTACCATGAAAGAAGGTCTTGCAAGATCTATGAGAGGCCAACGAATGAAAATCAAAGCCTTGGTTAAAGTTACAGACTGTAGCTAACTAGACCTCAACAGCTGAGTAAATGGAACCTAAAGAAAACAGATCCAAAAGAAAGAGAAGCACCTGAGGAATGGAAACAATGAATGTACTTATGCCCAGAGCAGAAGCTAGGGTAGGTAAATGTGCCCATTTACTTTTGTAAACCCTAAAAGCAGAGTCTTTTTTCGGATAAAGAAAGTATGTGAACCACCTGTTTAAACAATGAAGCATCTCTTGCAGTCAGTCATTAGAACTGGAGAAACTATGTGGTTAATATGAACTTGAGGAGATCTGGATGAGGTAGCAATGAATGAATGGGAAAGAAAATCCTTCCTTGGGACCAAATGTTGTGGGGGGGGGGGTTCACTGAAGTAAGGCCTGAGAGGGGGAAACAAGAGCTGCCAATGCCTGTAAAGCCCACTGAAGATCACAGTGGCTTTGCATCCAATCACTTTTTTTGGATAAATCTTGACATCAGGGGAAAAGAAGAAAAGGCATAAAAGAGCCTGGTTGGCCACAGTCTGACCAATGAGTCTCTTTGGGATTGTCCCTTTGGATGGAAACAAGGCAAAGTAATTGTTGCACTTGGTGTTTGTTGGGGAAGTAAAAAGACTGCGGTAAGGATAGCCCCAGAGGCAAAATATTTGATGTGCCACCTGCAGACTGATACGACTACTCATGACGCAGCAGAACGGATCTCCTGAGCCTGTTGTCAAGACTGCTTTTCAGGGAATATGCACTGCTGTTTGCTTATACAGAAAACCACTGTCATGTTGTCTGTATGGTTGGAAATCATCCATGGAGGTAACAGTTGCTGTAGTTCCTGCAATCCTAGGAGGAGCGCACTCATCTCCAGGATACTGATGTGTATGTTAGCCTCCTGATCCAACCATGTCCTTGGACCACTGTCTCCGGATAATGTGCCTCCCATTCCAAGTAGGTGGTGTCTGTGGTAACTGGGCTGAGTGGAGGGAAGCCAGATTAAAGGTCTCTTTTGCAACAGTAAGAGGGAGGTCAAACAGCACTGAAGTTATTCCTGTGGAAGTTTGTTATTTAAATGGACAATAACAGAGTCCTGCAGCTGTGACCATTGAGCTTTGAGTAACCACTGTAAGATCCTTATATGGTACCCAGTTAGGTACACCATTAGAACAGTCAAGGCCAAAAGGCCAAGAGCTCATGGAAAGAGAACTCCCGGAGAAAATAAGAACAGCATAAGATTCTGGACAGCAAATTTTGCAAGCACAGGAGGAACTGGAGCAAATAATCCCTGATGTTGAGAAGACATTCTTCCATGCGGCAGCAAGGAGCCAATCATCCAGATATATGAAAGCTCTGACCTAAGCAACCTCAATTTTGCTGCTACCACAGCCATATACTTGGTCAACACGGGGGGGTGTAATGAGACTGAAGGGACGGGTTCTATATTTTCCAGCCTGTTATTTGAGTTGACATATTCTCCTCAATGTTTCATTTATTTAATCACCTCAGAATACACTTGATTTGTTTCCATTAAATTACCAGAAGCCATCTCTTCTACCAAAGCTGAAGCTTAAACTACTTTTTGCTGAAGAAATGCAGGACTCTTTCCAGCCAGAGTTCTCTTCATATTTTCTGGCCGACTTTTCTTTCAGGTTCACTGAATTTTTTCTTTGCTGGCATTCAGGCAGAGTACTCAATAGCCAGTAAATGAATTTTACCCAAATGACAATTCACTGTCTGTTATTTCCTAGTTTCTGTTTTCACATAAACAGAGCTGAAATGAAGCTACTGATCAGTGTAGAGATATCTTGGAAGTCATGAAGGGCAGGATTCTGAACCGAAAGTAACTGGTTCCTAGGCAGAAGTGCAGAAATCTTCAGTATGCTTTTGCTATCTTGATGTGGAGGTAAGTGTTCTGAAAGTCAGCCCAGTACATTGGCTCATAGGTACGTACTAGGCTATCTGCCCAAAGGCATTTATATGTCTAGCCGGAATGTGTTGGCTTTCACCACCCCCTTAGATTAGTTCCTTGTTCCTCTGCCCAGCAGAGCCATTGAAGTGATCCCTGGGGTAAACTTTTGTTTCCCATCCACTTGTCAAGGTTTCTCTTGAAGAGGGTTAGTGAGGAGCTCTGCCTAATGTAGACTGGAATCTTGTTCCAGAGCATGGGAAGTCTCTAGGACAGGAATCTACCCCTCCAGCACGTCCCACTTATTGTTGTGGTGAGGTTTAGATCCCTGGAGCATGTGGCTCGAGGGGATATGGTTTTCTTTAGGTGGAGCATGTCCATCAATTCTGGGTTGGACATGGCCTTGTATGTCAGGCAGAGATCACCTCTGAGTAGGTGGTATGCAACAGAGTACAGCTGGAGTTTCTTCAGTCGAGCTGCATAGGGCATCTGCTTGAGGCCAGTGATCCTCTTGGTGAGGTACTTCTGTGGTCTTTCCAGTTGTTGCAGGTGTCTTGTAAGGTACACCCCAAATGGGGCATTGTACTCGGTGATGGGTCTGATGAGTGATACATAGAGGGGCCCAATGACCTCTTTCGATCTGGATGCAAACCCTTTTGTGATTAGGTGGGCCACATAGAAAGATCTTCTAACCACTTTGGCAATGTGATTATCAAAGGAGAGATTACTATCTACTTTGGTCCCCAGATCCATTATTACATCTTCCGTATTTAGGGGGCTACCACCTATGTGGTAGTTTGTGGGTACTTTGTTTTTTCCAAAGGGGATGACTATACACTTTTTGGCATTTAGCTTGAGGCCATGGTTTTGACACCAGGAATCTGTCTCGGTGAGACCCTTTTGGAGGATGTCTGCATCAGCCTAAGAGTCAATTATAGCCCCTAGTTCGCAGTCGTCTGTGAACTTGGTCAACCATAGTTCTCCTGTGTTTGCCTGTACCTCTGAGAAGTATATGCCAAACAGGAGGGGTCCTAGGACTGAGCCCTGGGGAACGTCACTTGTAACCGGTTTAGAGTCAGACCTAGCTCCCATAACTCTTACAATATGGGTTCTGTCCGTGAGCCAGTTGGCAACCCATCTCATGATGTAGGGGTTTATGTTCAGGCTGGTGAGCTTGTCTATAATACCTGAATAGAGAATGGTGTTGAAGGCCTTTGCAAGGTCTAGGTAGGCTGTGTGGACCACCTTTCCCTGGTCTATAGCCTTGGTAACTGTCTCAAAGAAGTCCACCAGGTTTAGGAGGCATGATCTGCCCTTAACAAATCTGAACTGGGTAGGGTCCAGTGTTTGAAGGTTCCCAATGTCTCTGTTAATGAGATCCATGATGATGTATTCCATAGCTTTGCAGACCAAGCTAGTCAGGCTTATAGGGCGATAGTTCCCGGGGTCTGGTGTGGCTCCACCTTTGTGGAGCAGAATAACCGTTGCTGTGCGCCACTCTGTGGGCATGTAGCCTGTGGAGAGGCTGAGTTTAAACAGTGCGTTTAGGTGAGGGGTTAGTTCATCTTTGAGCTCATGTAGGATGCAGCCTGGGACACCGTCCGGTCCCTCTGATGCTGTGTTTTTGGCTTTGGAGAGGGCTGTTTTAACCTGAGGGTCTGTGATTTCAGGGGCACTACATTCTTCTGGTATAGTTATGGGCCCTTTTGGGGGTGAGAGGGGGGTGAAGTTTGCACTGAACCTGTCTGCCAGGATGTTGGCTATATCGGTCGGTTCAGTGTATTTTGTGACATTCTGCACAAACTCCGAGCAGATCTAAGAATTGCCACTTAGATTCTTGACATAGCTAAATAATGCCTTGTGGTTATCTTTGTGGAGTCCATGGCAATTTTTCTTTCGAAGCTAGCCTTGGATGATTTTATGAGGGAACTAGTTTCTTGCTGATACTGATCAGGGATGTCTTCTCTTCTTGGGATTTTACTCTTTTCTGTACTAGTTTCCTTTTTCTATTGTATAGCTTGTTTATGGCAGGGGTCCACCAGACTGGTTTCCTTTTCTTGGAGGAGTGAGTCTTGGTTTTGTTTGGGATAGCACGATCCATGCATTCTTGTAGGTGCCCGTAGAGTGCATTAGTAAAGGATTTTGCAGCTTGGACAGCGTTATCCTTTAGCATGGGGGCTTTGAAACTTCCCACCTCGGTCTTAAATATCGTGAAGTTTGCTTTTGAAAAGTTTTTCACAGTGGTTTCCTTGACCGGGGGTGGTGGAGGAATGTGGATATCCAGGGTGATTAGTTTATGGTCAGATCTAACCAGCGAGCGGTTGATCTCCGGTGTGGAACACCGGTCGCCCATGTTGGTGATGACCAGGTCCAATATGTTGTCACCACTGGTGAGGGTGTTGACCAGTTGATCCAGGGCATTTGAGTTTATAAATTCTAGGAAATGTTGGGCAAGGGAGTTTGTACTGGAGTAGTTCTCCCAGTTAATGTTTGGGTAATTGAAATCACCCAATATCAGGGTATTTGGTGGGACCTTTATGTTTCCCAGTGTTTCCAGGAATGCAGAGTGGGGGTCCTGGGACATGGTGGGTGATCTCTCGCAAACTATGATTTGAATAGCAGTTTTGCCCGTTGTTAGTTGAACGTGGATGATCTCTGAAGCATCGTGTAGTGCCACTACCTGGAGGTGTGGGTATCCTTGATGAATATGGATACTCCCCCACCTTTTGTATTTCGGTCCGGGTTTTGTGGCCGAAATGTATGGTACGAGTTGTAGCCTGGTAGTGCTGGGGTGCTCTCTGAAGCCTTAAACCAGGTTTCTGTTACTGCACATATATCGATTTTCTCCATACTGAGGAGTGCCTCAAGTACGTGCATTCTGAAGTTTAGACTTCTGGCACGGAGTAGCATTACCCTCAGTTTTTTGTTACTTGTGCTATTTACGACGGTGGGTTTGTCATTTGAGCCTTGCCTAAAAAGGGCACTATGGGGGTGGTAAGAGCTTTGGCCATTATTCGAAAGCCTAAGGGTGACAGGTGCAAGCCGTCTCTAGCAAAGCAGTGTGGCTTGTCGAGCATGTCACCCAGGCTGGCAGACATTGGATCCCCTTTGAATGACACCAGAAGCTTAACCAATTGTTGAAATTGATAATTTTTTCCTCTATACCGGTCTTGGTGAGGGCAGGATGCTAGTTAGGGTCATATCGGCCTGGGCTACATGATCAGAGAACTCCTCCATGTCTCTTTTCATGTTGTCCAGAGAGGTACGGCTCAGGTCATTCACACCAACATGGACAATGACAGAGTCATATTTGTACTTTTTCTGGAGTAACCTGAGTGCTTGTGTTATGTGGCTGATCCTGGCACCCGACAGGCAGCTAACAGTAACCTTCTCCTTGTTCAGCCTAGTGAGTGGGACGTCAGTGTGCCTGACTATACAGTCAGCTATTACTAGTGTGTTGGGTATGTTATCTTGCCTTAAGGGCTGTGATTGCATGGCACACTGGTTTTGTGAAGTATGTGTTTCATGGTTTGTGTTGATGGGTGGAGGTTGCTTGGATGTCTGCTTTGGAGGTCTCTGTTGCTTTTTCAGATTTTTATTTAGAGCCTCAGAGTATGTTTTCGTGTATTTATGTGTGTTTTTTGCCGGTGCTGGTTTCATAGGTCTATGCGAGACTGGTGGTGTGATGCAAGTAATTCCCTTCGCCTCTTGACTGCCTGGTCCAGTCTTGGGTTGAGAGAGCTTAGCCTCCAGTTTGGCTGTATAATTGCATCTCTCGCATGTATTAGTGTTTGGTGGAAGGAGGAGAGGGTCGTCTGTGTACATGAGGCAATTGTAACATTGCTTCAAAATGCCCAGATTTACCAGTTGGACCGGAGAGTACACCTGAAACTGCCCTTCAGACATGCCTGGATACATACAGTGAACTGTTTTACTGATGGGCTGGTAAGGTCGAATAGAGAGCCTTGTCCTTCTCTACAGTATAGGGGGGTCTAGTGCTAAGGTTTATTAGTGCTTGCTATGAGCTTTGAGCAAGTGCCGGGACGAGAAGTGAATGGTTTGAGTGCTTAAGTTGAAAGTTTGTCTAGTTCCAAGGGAAAAATTGAAGAGTAGACTTTGTGAAGCCGGGAATAATTGTACCCTAGTTAACCGGCGCTGCCCGATGCACAAAACTCCACAAATGCTGGTTTTATAGCAGGGAAATGAAGGAGATAGAAATTAGCCCAAAATGGCCAATAAACTACTAATTTCTGGGCTGAAACCACTCCTCCAGGGACAGATAGGCTGCTCAAAGCGCCTTCTCTCACAGTGAACAGAGAAACTTCCTTCTATCCAAGTAAAGTATGGGCAAACACAGAAACTTGTAACACAGCCCTGAATTCAGCACTAACCTGAAAACTGGACTATACTAGCTTAAAAAGGCAGGAAAACAAATATATATATATATATACATATATATCCCCAGAAAATAAAACAGATATAATCAAAAAAACACTTTAAATGCACAGAAATGGCTATCACACTTGAGTTTTGTCTGCAGACAAGGCAATAGTGCATGCACAGTAACCATCCTGAAATGGGTCTTCATTACATATTGATTGAGATTGCTTTGGTCAAATATGGACTGGAGGTTCACGTTTTTCTTTGGAACTATAAAGAACCTGGAGTACTAACCTGACCCCGTCTGATCCAGCAAGATCTCTTTGATGACTCGTTTCTGAACAAGAGATAAGATTTCTCTTCTGGCCATTTCTTATTGTTGGGGTGGGTGTTCATACAGAAGTGGTTTTTCATGGTAAGAGGGGTATGGAAAAAGAGTAGGCAATAGCCTCTGGATATTATCCCTCTTACCCAGGAATCCTGCACGATGGCCATCCACGCAGAGAGGTAGAGGTATAAGTGATCCCCACCTACCTTCAGAGTAGAGCATTCAGGCAGTCCCTTCAGGGACTGTTATGTTGCTTGTCTGAGAAGAGCCTTTGATATCCCTGGTTCTACAGACCTCAGTGACCTCTGGGCCTGTGCCCACTGAACGGGCTGCTTCTGCCATGGTTGTCCCTGTCAGAGGTGGACTAAGGACTTTCTAAACCATAGGGATACGGACCCCTTTGGTCTCAAATTTAACAGCATCATCCCATCCTGTTCACACTTCTGCATTTTCCATGACTTCCAAACAATGAAGATCCATCATAAGGGGTGCTTATGACGCATGCCTTAAAATTGTCCATAAAAATAACACAGGCAAAGCCAGGCCAGCTGTTTCATCAAGACTTCTATTTCTGCCACTCTTGATGCTCTACTGGCTGTATTATGAAAGAGCTGCATGGAGCAATTAGTAATGTTAAACAATGCCCAGGGTGACATCTAGCTAATTCCTAGAGCCAGTAGAGGGGAACATTTTCAGGGAGGTTAATGCTTGTTCTGTTAGATCTCTCTGAAACAGGTCATGTCAGTGGCAGCGTTCAAAGACCACAATGCAAATGTAGCTAAAGCATACTCCCACTTTCCCATCCTGACCATCACCCTAGACTCCTTGTTGGGTGAATGTTCAGAGACTGTGTCATTCATCAGACTTCCTTAACATGACCTCCTGGTGGCCAGTTCAATGAGGCAGTCTGCATGAGGGACCACCCAAGAAGCAGAGGAGGTAAAAGTATGCCTCAAAAAAGGACCTGTTCATCCTGAAATGGAGGGTCTGTGGGCCAATTTCCCCTCTGGAGCATGAGATCCAAAATTTTCCTGAAGATGAGGTCCACCAAAGGGGACTGTAGGGCTCCCTCTCTATCCTCAGTCAGCATCTGAAGTGGCCTGACTCACCTGGACAGTCAATGTGTCTCCTTTTACACATCCTCTTCCTGGTAACCTCAAATGGAGGACTGTCTGAGTGGTAACCTCAGACAGAGGACAGCCTGATTCATGAGAGAACTGGTCCTGTTTTTGAGCAGTTCGTTAGAGGACATCAGCTTAAATCTGGTCCTGGGACATATGACAGGCTTAAAACAAAGACGAGAGGGTGTCCATGGGAGGGATGATGCCAATGGGGACTGTACTGCTGCTCTAGGACAAGAGGCTATGATCTGCCCCTTGACCTTGAAGACAGAGCCAACACCTGCCTGATCCGAGGATTCAACACCAAAGTCCAGCAACTACACCTTCTGCATGAAACAACAGTGGGTCTCAACAAGGGTATCCCCAGAACTCTCATGGAAGACTGATCCAAAGATGGGATCAGCACTGTAGCCTCAATGGCAGTCTCCTATACCAAAATGGCACCCACGTGAAATGGACCCAACAATGGTACTGAAATGTTGGTGTTAAGACAAGGTCCTAACAGCCACTCAAGTCTGAAGGTTTCACAGTCAAGTAGTTCAAATCCTTAGGTTTTCATCACTGAAGTCAGGGATGCAGTCAGTGCTAAACAAAAAGGCTCCAGGCAAGGGGTTGGCCCTGACACTGTCAAATCCAAAGGTCAGACTGTGGAAAGAACTCATAAAATGGGATGAAAGTCCAACCCATCCCAGCCTTGAAGTAGAGTGGGAAAGAACAGCACCCACATCTAGCTGACTCTTGATCAAAGTCCTCATCATTCAATCTACTTCCACACTGGAGGCACTCCTGATAGACCTGATGGAGTATTCAGATGGAGGCCATGAAGAAGTTAACAGCTCTCTCTCAGAAGAAGCGTCTCAAACTACACATCAACAGGACTTTTCCTTGATAGCAAATGGCTCCAAGGGAGGTGGAGTCAATGCTGGGGATGCTGACAAAATCAAAGTAGTAGCTGACTCCAACTTTACTATTTTTGATGGTTGTGTAATAGGGGATTCATCAGACTTCCTTTTCTTTGGGTCCATATACTTATCTTTATCTCTGGGCTTTCATTTGTCTTTCTCTGAGTAATTTTTTTCTTTCCTTTTTGACTCTGGATATGGAAGTAGTAAGCCCTTGAGAACTAATCTACTTCTCCAGTCTGACAAGGCATGCTGACCAAACACCATGCAGCAGTCAAATGTTCAAACCCCAAATGAACCATGCACTGATCAGTGGATATTATGCGCATATTGTAGGCAATTCTTAGACCTCTACAGATCTTTGGAATCTATGTTGAAACAGCAGGTACAAGTAACCAAATAAACACAGCAATAATGGAGACTGGAGTATCTAAAATAACAAGAAAGCTTATAATAACAAGGGAAAACAGTAAACATAAGCATCTACAGAACAAGTTAAACCAGCAAAGCAATACACAGACAGAAAGAAGAGTTGTGTAAGAACTTACCATTATGTTAGATGTCCTTCTCTGCCATGTTGCTGTATTCATAACAAACATTTCCTCATGGATTGTAAAATCCAGTGGAATAGGTTATTCGACCCATGGCAAAACCTTACAGGGCCATGTCAAGTCACACTCTACCAGGGCAGCTGCTTCCTCAGTTGCTTTTTTCAAGGGGGTTGACTATGCCTCAATCCTAGAAGCTGCCACTTGGGCCTCAGTGCACACCTTCACCAAACATTACAAACTGGACCTAGCCTCCAGGGCTAGAGATGGGTGTGCCAGATCTATTCTTCAGGGTCTCATTGACCAAGGACCCCAATCCTCCTCCCAGGTTCATACCTAAAAGCTTTGGCACTCTCCCTACTGTTATGAATACTGCAACATGTGACTAGGACATAGAATAGTTGCGTAAGAACTTATCATAACCTTAGATGTCCTTCTCCATGTTGCAGTATTCAGTCCCTCCCTTCCTGCCCCCTCTAGCTCACCTGCCTATTATACCTTACTTGCCTGTGAGCATATTGTCATCCTGCCCTCTTTTCTTTTTAACTTCTCCACTAATCACAGCCTAACAAGTACCCTTATTCTAGTCTACATGTGAATCTCTAGGGTCTAACAACTTTGACCCTCCTTAAACCTCCAGGAGTACTAGTGTATGCGGCAGTCCATTCTGAAGAGGGTATGTGCAGACGTCACTTTTATACCCTATGTTGGTTTATGGCCCTGGCGCAGAATGTCACACGTACCCCCCCGAAGCAAGACTTTGGTATACTGGCCGAATGTTGGCACTGCAAGCAGCAACCTTGCTAGCACAACAAGAAAAAGAAACTACACAGATTGTCAAAAATTCATGGGGCTGAAGAAGACTATTAGCAAAATATACAGGTGCAGCACTTATATTTAGCATGGAGTCACAACTGCTTCTGAATGCTGAGGTTGTAAACAAGATCGGAGGAAACTTAACAGCTAGGTGCATTACAAGAGTGAAAGACTTAAAAGGGCTTTAGGCTGAAGCACTAGTTTTCTTGGTTCAGGTCTAACAAGCGTCTCAAGAACTCAACAGTCAGACTGGATTTAAGAAATTAATAGGATAAAATACCTATGGGAATGAAGTAATCTATGTAAAAAACAAATATGGACAAAACAGCAAATAGTGGTCAATACATATGATAGATTTAAATTCCTACAAAGACCAATAAAAAGTACTATTTTTTATTAAACAGGTATTTGTTTTCAAGCCCAAAGTGGTTCTTCTTCAGACCATAAAAGCACCAAGTATCTAGTAACATATATATTACAACAATTAACAAAAAAAATCATGTGACTTTAACAATGGTTTTAAAAGAACAGCTTCATTCAATCCTGAGCCTTTGGCAGCACATAGTTCTAAAATCCATTTATATTTTGTATATTCCATGATACTAACACCACCACTTACTCTTAAAAGCTTTACTTAGTACATGTAAAACTAAAAACTTAAAACCATGTTCCAAATCACACAATTTATTAAGCTTGGCCAAAGCATTTGACATTTTATTTTTCTTACTATCAGATGTTGCTCAATGATTTGTTACCCACATAGAATTCAGGGCAAATGCTACACTAAGCTAAATACAACACAACAGAAGTTTTAAAAGTAGCATATAGATGAAATTTATAACACTTGCCTATACTGGCATGTACAAAATACCCTCCCACTAAAATATGCCTACAAATATTGCAATTGTGGCAAGAAAACATTCTTATCTTGCTGCTGCTGATATTCTCAGTTTGCCTTACTGAATGGCTGTAACAATCACCTTTTCAGAGACTTCTTACTCTTAAAAGAATGGTGAATTGCCCACCAATTTTTTACTTTCATCATTAACTGTAAAAAAATGACCAATTTCTTTTGATATTCCATACTACATTAACAATACCACACTATGACAATGGAACCCTAGCAAAATTCATATGGTTCTTCGGATCCTACCCCTAAGGCCAACAAGTGTGGTTCTCCCTTGCCCACCAAGGGCATCCTACAGCCACAGAGGACATGGTTATCCCCCAGTCTATGGTGGTTGCATATGCTATAGTACGAGAACTGAGGGAAAAAGATGAGTGGTCTGAAGAACAAAAAATAGCTAAACCAGGAGCTGTACTAACATCCAACGTCTCCATGACAATCTTCCTCCTGACAATTTAAGGTGAAACCACAGAAACTAGGAATTGCTTTGCTGTAAATCTAGAAACAGACCATGAAAGCAAACAGTAGTCTGGATGAGTCAAGTACATGTACAGCAGAGAACAAGGGGATCTGAGGTAAGTAAACCACTGAAAGGCCTCCACAAGCACAGCATCCTGATCCCCACTGCATAAAACATGAGTAAAACTTTTCCTCACAAAATGTTCACATAAGCATTCACAAATACGCTCCCTTAAAAATACAATGACAGTCCCGAAGGCAACACGTTTCTTAGCACAAAAAAAAAAAAAAAATTCACTCAGAAAAAATTAAAGTTTTCTTCAGGAAAAATAGAATGGTTTTTCACAACAGGGACTTGTATGATGCCCAGCCTTGATGGATCACTAGACAAAACACCTCCATGGGGCCTGCCAAAGGCGCTTTCTTCAGCAGTAAATAAAGCTCTGGAGCATTTAGCACTCCAGCTGTCCTTAAAAGGAGTTCAGTTTGAACTCTGAATAGTTGCAGCACATGGATGGTGCCTTTTACCTTTAAAACCTGGCCAATCCTCAGGGTTAGGACACAATAACTAAACATATCTGTATAACACTGCTACAGACATTTACAAGGAGCTCTTTATAACTCTATTACAGAAACTATTTACCCAATTTCATAAAATTTTGGTCACTTGTACTAAAAGAAAACCACCACACTTTGCTACAACTGACCTTATGCAACTTGAAGCCATTTGTTGTACATCCTCAGTGTGCCCAAAACAGTCCATCTGGAGAATGTGACTGTAGCAATAACAGCCAAGCACTGTGGTACAGCAAAGTGATATCCAACATTTTGGGCATTTCCCTATCCTGTAGTGGAACAGGTACTTATGCTGCCAGGAACTTGAATATTCATAAGGAAGATGGAAGCTCGTCATATGAAGTCAAGACACCTGCCCTCATCAACCTTTTGACTAGTTTCTTCAGTTCATGAACTGGATTACTGTTGCATGTTATAATACTGTTGTGCACTATACCTCCAATTTGCTTCCTTATATTTTGGGACTGACATTACAGTGTTTATGCAGTCATTTTGTGACCCCTCTATTGCGTCTACTTTATAGAGGTATATTTGTTCAGGAGTGCAAGGGCAACATCTCCTGAATGTGTGTGTGGGTGGGCTTGCCACCAAAGGAAAAAAAAATATGAAAACTGTGATGATCACAAGTTTTGGTAAAATAGCATTACTCTGGGTTGGATCCAGACAAAACAGCCACTTCTGCAAACAAGTCTGAAAAATCAAAGAACCTGCAGACAAAGGTGATGGCAATCAATAAAACCTTCCAGGAGTCAAACATCAGAGCCTCTTCCGCAGCCAATATGACCAGAAGAAGGGCAAGCCTTTCACCTCACAGTGTAACTAGCTCCTCTAGATCTCCTGTCTTTCTGACGCTTCTCTTTACTTTTGTGCAGATGGTCTTCTAAAGGACTGGTGGATGCCACAGTCAGCCTAGGCCTCAGGTGTTATTTTGTTTGCACTAAAATGGTTTGTAAAGATTCAGTCCTATGGTAAACAGGGTGAGAATTAAAATATTGGCATTGGAAATAAATGGGCACACAGTGCTTCAGACCCAGGCAAAACAGAGTATGGAAATCCTAATGGGGAATTTGTTTTCCACACTCTAAGTAGTAATTAGTATTTTACAACATCTACAAAACAAATTACTAGCATAACAGAACAGTTTCTTCAAAGGGGTACTTATCTGAAAAATCTTCTGGCTTTGGGACAAACAACGTACAAAGAAGTAAAGTTACATCAAACCCTTGATGGCAAGAAAAAGCTGAAGACAGCTCCTGCTCAAGCTGATGACTCATTATATCCCTGACATCAGATTGGGGGGGTTCACCAGGCCACCCAGCAAAGTGAAAGACTCCAGTATTTGGCCAGTCTCAGGTTTCTGCTGGACAAATTTCCTATTATCATCATCATCATTATTACTATTATTATTACTAGAACAATGAACTACAAAAAATCACGGCTACAAAGTAGGGAGGATAACACTTTACAAAGTTGCAAACGCAGCCAATTTTGGGTCAAATTTCTACTCTGCACAAGGCTGTGATATGTAGAGATTCTAGAAACATGTACTATAACCACAGACTAAAGAAGGTCCATTTCAAATTAGTGACTGAAATAGGTCAGGACTACCTACAAATCAACCTAATGTCGAGTACAGGATACTGGGTCTATATTAACACATCGAAAATCCAAGTCAGCGAATGCTTGTTCACAGACTAACAAACAGCAAGCTGTCATTTCCACGAATGGCCAATACAGCAAATTTTTTTTCTAGGGGAAAAAAATCGCTTGACCATTGTTAAGAATTTGCCCTTTCCCCCTATAGTACAATCTTGGAGTTAGTATATTTAGTTTGAGGGGGTGTGGGGAGTGAAGCCCCCCACTTTGATAGGTTTGGAATACTGTTTTGTTTCTGCTTGACCAAGTCATTTTTTTCTCGTAGGAAAAAAATTCACTGAAGTGGCCGTTCGCAGAAATGACAGTTCGCAGTTTATTGGCCGGTGAACAGGCATTCGTTAACTTGGGTTTTTGATGTGGTAATACAGACCCCAGGATACCAGTCCACCAAGATAAAGAAACTGCTACACTCAGGACAGTGTGTCTGTAGCTATAAGAACAGCCAAGCAGCACCCCACATGATGGACATCACAGCGACATTTCCCTATCCTGTAGTGGGAAAGGTGCTCATACCGCCAGGAACTTGGGAGAAAAAACATATCCTTGACTAAGAGAAGTAGTTTTGGTCCTTTCTCTCAGTACTACTTGGAAGAATGGAATAGGTGGGAATAATAGAAACATGTACAGGAATCATCTCTTGTCCATGAAAGGACACATTTACTCTCATTTCCCTTATGCCAAGCTTAGCCTAGCAGCAGAATGGGAAGAATTCATTCGCCAGTACAGCAAACAGGTTAATAACTACTTCCCCAAAAGACATTAACCACAAAGATCTCCCATACTCCCATATCCTTAGCTCCAGAAGAGAAATGAAGATTAACTGAGGGAGTTTGCCATAACATTTACTCTATCAGGATGTGAACAGTTAAGACGGATATGCTAATGTCACACCTATATCATCTCTCCACAATGAAGTTATTACTACAAGCCTTCCAGTCTGTTCACGACTTTCACAACTGTCTAGGCTTCAACACAAAGAATGAGAAGCACTGATACCATCTTCAGTTTCAGAGCTTGGGGAAATAACATACAATGGCAACCCAATCTGGTCTCTGAATCTCCCATTAGTGAGGGTTTAACTTCCCTGCATAATGGAAAAGCCTAAGGAAGCTCCCAACCTACCAGTGAATCCATCACACAGTTTGGTAGCTTTGGCTGCATGAAGGGAAAGCCCACAAAGACATGATTAGATGCTAATGACCACTCTACAGACTGGCACAAAAAGCAATCCATGAGGGTATGTTGACTCTGCAGCCACTAACACCCCACTGTCTACCGCATCTTTAACTTCAGATATATGAACAGAAACGTGAAAATATCTCTCACTCCAAAGTTCAAAGGGAAGAGGCAGTGCAAGTCTCTTCTCTGTTCTGTGTCCTCAGAAGGGCTATCAAGGGCATCCGGCCTCTCTGGCAGGAACAACCAACAATGAACAGTGTAAGACCCTGTTAAAATAAAGGCAAGTTTATGTGCTGGAATAAAAGAACATCTCTTGGTTTATGGCAACTTCCCAAGACCTGCAACTACGGGAGACCCAAACAAAGGTCACTAAAGTACAGTTGTGTACACTTACCATAAATGTAGATGTTCAAGTGTATTCACTGTTGCAGTCATTACATTTGGGTAATCCTGCTGGCAGGTTGCCCTCAGTCGGCCTGAATTCCAAAGTTTTGGGTCCTGCGTCGGCTGCTGTTGCCCCTTCCCTGACGTCAGGTCATCAGGGGTATAAAGGAAGCAGCCAACGCCATTTTCTTCAGTTTTTCTTGCCCCAGATGTCAGATGCCCCCTAAAAGGGTAGCCAAAATTTATATATAGATATATATATATATATATATATATATATATATGTATATATGTATATATACATACACACACACACAAACACATACACACATACACACACACACACACACACATATATATATATACATATATATAAATGCATACACCAATATAAACTTTACCTGCATCTACAAGCAAATACACCACATAGGTTGTATAAATCAGAGAAGGAAAGAAAAGTTCCATCAGGAAGAAGGGGGGTGGTGGGTGGGTAACCTGGACAGCAACAGTGAATACACTCGAACATCTACATTTATGGTAAGTATACACAACTGTACTATGTTCTTCGTGTTTCACTGTTGCAGTCATTACATTTGGGTAGAGTGCCAAAGCTATGGTTGGGAGGCTGGAGCTAAACAGCATTAGGAGCGGCTATGAGGCCCTGCAGAACTGCAGTGGCAAAGCCTGCCCTGGATTTAGAGTAGAGTGGCAGATGATAGTGCTTTATAAAGGTGTGCACTGAACTCCAAGTAGCAGCCTCTAATATGTCTTTGGTTGGTACTCCCCTGAGAAGGGCTGCTGAAGTGGCTGCAGCTCTGGTTGAATGTGGCCTAATGCCCTTAGGCACTGGCTTGCCATGGTGAAAATAGCAGAAACTAATGCAGTGCACTGTCCCCTTTGAAATGGTCTGCTTTGAGATAGCCTTTCCTTGTGATCCTGCAGCATATGCCACTAGTAGTTGCTCTGTCTTTCTGAAAACCTTGGTTCTGTCCAAGTAGAATCTAAGTTGTCTGTGTACGTCCAAAGAATGCAGAATTCTCTCCCCCTTGTTCTATGGATTTGGATAAAAAGTTGGCAGATGAATAGTTTGGTTAAGAGCCACACTGGACACCACCTTATGCATAAATGTTGGGTTTGTCCTCAGAGAGACCCTGTCTGGATAAAACATGATAAAAGGTTCCACAGCCATAAGTGCCTGTAGCTCTGAAACCCGTCTTGCATAAGTTATTGCTAGGAGCAGAGCTGTTTTCCAAGATAAAAACTTTATGTCAGCAGTAGCAGCTGGCTCAAAAGGAGGCAGGGTGAGTTTTTCCAAGACATAGTTGAGGTCCCTGCACGCATTAGTGATCTCCTTGGAGGCCTTAAGTTTTTGGCTCCTCTGCTTAAATTAGAAAGTCGTCCAAGTAAGGATATATTTGTATTCTTCTTTGTCTGCAGAATGCAATTATTGGTGCCAGGCACTTTGTAAAGACCCTGGGCGCAGTAGATAAGCTAAAGGGCAGTGCAGAGAATTGGTAATGCATTGAGCCAGCCTTGAATCTGAGGTATCTTCTGCATGATTGTCTCATTGGGACATGCAGGTATGCCTCTTTTAGGTCTACAGTCACAAGCCAAGCATTCTTGCCCAGCATGGGCAGAAGCTGCTGCAAAGTCAACATTTTGAATTTTGGTATATCCAGGAATGTGTTCAGAATAGATAGATCCAGTATTGGTCTCCAGGCTTTGTCCTTTCTGGGTACCAAGGACAGTCTTGAGTAAAATCCTTGTCCCTGCTCATGCTCTGGTACTTGTTGAAAGGCCCCATGTCCATGAGGGATAAGACTTGCTTTTGCGCCTCTGCCCATTGATTTTTTGGGAGATCTGGCCAGCCATTTGCCTTTGGCAGGGTATGGAAATGGAACTTGTAGCCTTGTGACACTATATTTAGAACCCACTTGTCCTGGGTTATAATGTGCCAATTTTGTGAAAAAAGTGCTAATTTTCCCCCTAAGGGTGTTGCCAGGGCATAAGTGCTTGGTGCCGGCAGGGGGAAGTCATTGGGACTATTTCCTGTATGGCTGTGATTTGTCTTCTCCAACTTTGGAGGTAGAAGCACCCCATTGCTTTGACCTGTATGAACCTTGCGCCTGGGATCTGCCTCTAGGGCGTCTGGATCTGCCCCTTTGAGGTCTGTCTGACACAGGAAAGGACCAATTCTTTGTAGGCCAGTGTCTACTAAACCTAGGTGGCTGTACTTGTAAAAAATCTTTGACAGTATGCATAGATTTAGCTTTGTCCTCCATTTTCTTTAACACCTCCTTTGCCTTAACACCAAAGTATCATGCTGTAAAGGTGCATCTAATAATTTAACTTTAACATGATCAGGCAGATTTTGTTCCTTTAACCAAGCATGCCTTCTAATTACAGAACCCATAACAGCGGCCCTTGCAAGAGGCCTCCAAAGAATCAAAACCACATTGCAAAGTATGCTTTCCAACTTGTTCAGCTGCATGCAATAAATCCTGCATTTCCTTGTTTTCTGCACATTCAGAGTTTAACATTTTCTGTTTAAGCAATGCCATGACATGTTGCTGATATTTGACCATATGAAACTGACAGTTTAAGGCCCTTATAGCCAAGGTAGCAGATGTGTAAACCTTTTTACACCATCTATCCAGTGCCCTAGAATCCCTGTCAGAGGGGGTAGGGTCTTTTGCAGCAGAAGACTTAACTCCTTTGGGACCCTGTGAAATAGTTTCTGGGTCTGCAGCAGGGTTTTTAAAAAGGAATTTATGAGAGTCAGGAACCCTGTAATATGTCAGGCTTAACAGGAGCTGGAGGTAAGGAGTCAGGGGTCAGACTAGACTCCGAAAACACATAATCTACAATGTCTAACACAGGTGGAATGGCTAGGGGCCTGTGCTGAGGTAGTAAAAGGAAATCCCTGAGCCTCTTTTTAGATTCTGAAAAATCTTGGCTCTCCCAGCAGAAATGCTCCCTCATGGTATGCAAGGTTTCCCTAAAAGAATAGTCCTCTGGAAGAGAAGCTGAAGATATAGATTCTTCAGAATCAGAATCCTCATGGGGGGGGAGAGAATATTCCTGATCTGAAGAGGAATCAGAAGAAATAGAAACCTGATCTGAAGATTCATAATCAGTCTCTTGCCTAGGCCTCTTATCAGGAGGGGGATGGGAACCCCTGATCAAGGTAATCAAGTCTTCAGCCATTTTGAGCATCTGTTTTTTGGGCATAGAGGCCTGTCCACATGGCTCTTGTGTTTGTTTCTTTGCTTTAGAAGGTGCTTTAGTCTTTGCCTTTGAAGCTGAAGTCGATTTAATGTAAAGATGTTTAGGTCTGAATACACCCTCAGAAGCCGGTGCCTGCTCAGCGGCTCCGGACCCATCTGAGGGAATAGTGTCCGAGGCTCCAATACCTAGAGTTTCCCGCAGCATAGCTGACTCCACGTGGGAGTCTGTAGCAGCCTGTGACTCTAAAGTAGCAGGCGTCAGGGGCTGCGAAAGCACCTCACCGAGAACCGGCGACTTGCTTAGGAGAAGCTTCGTCGTCGGTTTTGGACCTCAGTTGTTTATTTCTCTCCTTTTCTTTGCGTTTTTTGTGAACTCCGGTAGTCGGGTGGCTATCTGACGACATTTCTGGATAATTAAACTGGCGTCCAAAATAGTTTAAAGCAAAATCATACCGACGCTTAATAGTGCGTTGGTTAAATCTAGCACAAAACCGAAAACCAGAAACGTTGTGATCAGGGCCTAGGCAAGGAATACAGTAAGAATGAAAATCCTTATGAGGTGTTTGCTTTCCACAAGAAATACAATTATTAACTTTTTCTGACTTCGGTCTGGAGCAAGAAAAAAGTTTCCCCAACGGGGTACTTAGCTTTATTGAAGACTTCGGGTCTGAAACTCGGACATGAAAATCTCAGGAGTCGGCCGACCGGCACTTGCAAACTGCTTCTGCTTCAGGCACCGCGCGGCAAGAAAGACTGAAGAAAATGGCATTGGCTGCTTCTTTTACACCCCTGACGACCTGACGTCAGGGAAGGGGCGACAGCAGCCGACGCAGGACCCAAGACTTTGGAATTCAGGCCGACTGAGGGCAACCTGCCAGCAGGATTACCCAAATGTAATGACTGCAACAGTGAAACACGAAGAACATCAGCAAGTTTACAAACAAGGCTCCCGGGAGCCAGTTATCCAAATCCAAATGAAGAAATACTAATTTTTGTCACCATCACAACTGCAAGCATCGTTACAAATATTCAATGAACAAAGTGCAAACCAAATGGTAAAACTCTGCACTAAAAGTCAAGCTCACTCAGAGGAAACTCAACACCCAGTGCAGATCATAAATGGAACTGACAAAATCCAGTGCCACAATCCAACAGCCTTACTTCAGCATTGTACACTAGACATATCAGGCATGCTCAAATGAAGCCACTGAGGCCTATGAGAAGAAAAAAGCCACCCAGCCCCTTGGGAATAACTTCTGCCTCTCTTTTTATAACAAAACATGTCCTATGGCCCACTGCAGAGTGAAGTCTAGACTTCTTTAAAGAGCTTGGTGGAAAATGTTTAGTCTCTTAGTGAACTTCTTTCTGATGAGATAACTACACACTGTAATATGTGGACATCCAAGACTATGTTTGGAATTCACCAACCTATCATAACTGGTGTTTGAGCAGGACGTGCAATTACAATGTGCAACTCTGCATGGTGGTAACACACCAGTGCAGTTAACTTGGTGGAAGGCTCACCAGCAGATCCAAAGGAAGCAATAACATCTGAAACACACCTCTAGGGGGGTTTTTGTGGGGTACTGGGAAAATCTATTAGAAAAGGAGGAAGATGAGGTTGTTGCAGAGACCAAATGGAGTGGTTAATGTCTATTTTCACTTCTAGAGATCTTCCATCAGGCCTTTGGAATCCTGAACAAAGATGACTGCCTCAGAAAGGAGGCATCCACAACGGACTCACTCTCAGTTTACCTTTAAAAAGAACACAACCCAATTTATTCCATTTAGCACACACACTTAACGGAGTCTGCTGTCCAGGACAAAGCATTACTGCAGTTACAAAAGGATCTAAGAAAGCATTTTTTTCCTGGTTTTTGCCTTCATGGTTACTGACCACTAAATCTTCCACTAAACGTCTTGAACCCATTCCTCCCTTGTACTGGGCATCCTCACCATAAAGGCACTACTTGAGCAGGGGGGGGGGGGGGTCTTCATCCAAGTACCCATGAAGGTGGTTGAGCCCTAAATGGCATCCTGGCATTTCAAGGCTCCAAGCCCACTCTTTATAACAGATGCGAGTACCCATGTTACAGCATGTCATCCTACACCTTTCCCTTTGCAGGTGCATGCTTCTACCTATCTACTAACGAGGGCTAGCATCACCAGCTTGAAATTACCAAACCCACATCCTTGATTGTGGCTTTTTCAGCATTATGTAATCCTCTTCTTGAATGGTGGTGACCAGCCAAAAGAAACAACCACTCCCTCCATCTCTCCAAGATGGATGAGTCAGCATCTGTTGCACACTCCCACTTCTCTCTCCTGTATCTTCCAGCGTCTGATCTACTACTCAGACTTGAGCTATCTGGGTTAAGACTTTATTCCCTCTATATCACTGAGCTGGGAGGAGCTATGAATGTTCTCCAAAGATGAGATCATATAGAATAATGGAGATCCGACAGCTTTTCCACAGCCTGTCAAATGGATACAGAAAACATGTAGTTAAAGGACATAAGGCTCAAAACAGAAAAGAAAACCCACTTTTGTCCACCCCGCCGAAAATTTTAGACTCCTTATTTACAGGCAAAACCAAAAGGAAGCTGTGGGCTATGAGGGCCTATGATAGGCAGTGAGATCACAGAGGAGAGGTGTTTGTCCTGGTATACACTGTAAGGACATTTTTTCTATTTTGCTTGTAGTGTGCAAAAGCTTTAATCTTTCTTAGAAGCAATGAAAGATGAATCTGGGTGCTTCTACGATGCCAAAATGGCATTCTGCTGAACAGGTTCTGTGGAAAGGTGAGCCTGGACTCTTTATCCTTCATTCCCACATAACAGTTAAACTATTTCACAGGCCAAGTTAGAGGGGCAAAAAGCACTCCACAGTGAACCTCTTGAACTTGATAATCTCCCCAGAGTAAGATTATGACAAGGGAAGGTAGAGAACAGTTCTCATTATCATGTCTGCTTCTAAAACAAAGAATTCAAGATCTACAGAATTCTCTTCCCAAAGAAAGACTAAAGGCGACATTACTTTATTCCTAGGACTCAGAAGGGGTTGGCCTATGCTCATGCTATGCATAAATTGTCAAACAAATAGTAAGCAGGCAACAGTTGTTAAATGTTATGGTCGTACTACTTTGTGTACTACACTCTACAGACAGTGCCATGTTGCTGGAAATGATGCAGAGTTCAAATAAGTCCTTAAGGGTGAGCCTTCAGAAGGAAAGATTTCACCAGATAATATAACTGCATGTGCCCATCCAGTATTTGAAACACCCATCTTACTCCAACTGAAGTGGGAGGACCGAAAAGAGTCTCATCTGCAATAGCCAGCAAACCTTCTTAAACCTAGAGGTAGTTCAACAAAGTAAACTCTCCAAAACCAAATTCAAGCATCAAGTCTTTCCTGAAGGGTTCAGTGGTTCTCTCTATCTGAGCTGGCCAAGTGACTCTCCAGTGCAGGAAGGTCAGTCCTGTTCTTCTCACCATCATCAGAAAAAAAGAAACTGATCCCATGTTAGCTGACAGAAAGCTTGTAAGGTAATGGGAGCCCATTCAGGGATGGAATAAATCAAGACAGACTGGCCAATGTCAGGCTCAGTGTCATAAATGGTGTGTGTGTGTGTGTGTGTGTGTGTGGGGGGGGGGGGGTAAACAGGGCATCTGTCCAGATTGCCTCCTTCTATGGTTCATAGGTTCACAGAATGTTGCTAGGCTAACGGCCCTAGAGCCCTTACAAACCTGGCCATATTTATCAGAGGTGTCCCAACTGCCGGTGGTTAGGTGAGTGAAGTTCGCAGAGGTAAGGGTCTATGGTAGTTATTAATGATTTCCAGTGCCCAGGAGGGACATGGGCACCACCCCAAGAGTGAATCTCTGGCCACCCATCCATTGATCTATGCTGCATTTGAAGAGGGTTAGTGAAGTGCTTTGCTTCATGTGAATTGGAAGCATGTTCCAGAGAAGTAGCTGTCTCTGGGAGATGCCTCTCTTTTTCCAGCATGACCTGCTCATGTAAGAGGCTAGGTTAAAATCTGTGAAGTGAGTGACCTTTGTGCAGTTTGATCTACGAATGTGTAGCATTTCCATCAGGGCCGGGTCAAAGACTGCCTTCTAAATAAGGCACATGTCACCCCTTAGCAACCTGTAGGAGACATAATGCAGTAACAGGGCTTTCAGTCTTTACTCATAAGTCTTGTTTTATGTACCCTTTAATTTCTTGGTGAGAAATCTCTGTGGTCTCTGACTGCTGCAGTTGTCTGGTGAAGTACATGCAGAAGGGAGTACTGTACTCAATTATTGGTCAAATATGGGCCGAGTATAATGGAATTATAACATCTTCAGGTCTAGGTGTAATGTCCTTACTTATAAGATGTGCCACACAGAAGGATTTCCTTACTACTGTGGATATGTGTTGGTCAAAGTACACGTTACTAGCAACTGGAGTATCCAGATCACATTTCACTGGGTCTACAGTGATCTACACTTTTGGGGGGGGGGGGGGGGTGCGGTCTATAATGTAATTAGCAGGGATGTCAGCTTTCCCAAAGGGAATAACAATGCATTGTTTTTTTGCATTTACCTTTTATCTTCGCGTTGGCACCAATCATTTGTCTGCATTATCCCTGGATGCCATATATTAACATTGTTGGGGGACTCAATGATTGCTCCCATTTTGCATCCAAGTCTGCCTGGACATCTAATAAATAAATTCTTAACAGTAAGGGGCCATCACAGAACCCTGTGTTACACCACTGGTGACTGGTCATTTGCTAGAGATGAAGTCACCCACTTTGATAGTATGTGTCCTGCTAGTGAGCCAGTTGGCTACCCATCTGGTAATGTATGGGACTGATTTTCAACTGTGAGAGTTTTCTATAATATCAGAGTGGGGGATTGTACACTGTACCAAATGCCTCGGCTAGGGGCTAGGTCAAGATAGGCAGTATGCACTGTCTTTCCCTCATCCAGCGTCTTGGTGACTTTCTCAAACAAGTCAACCATGTTTAACAAGCATGAGCTACCTTTAACGAATTCAAAATGGGTTGGGTCCAGAGTTTGGTGATTATCTATGTCCTTGTTAATAAGATCCATAATGATTCATTCCATGGCCTTGCAGATGAGACTAGTTAAGCTTATGGGACTATAATTCCCAGGGTCAGTTGATGATCACTCTTTATGCACAGGGATTACTGTTGCTGTCCTCCATTCTGCCAAAACATAGCCAGTTTGCAGGCTTTGGTTAAACAGGGATCCAAGTGGGTCTGCTAGGTCATGTTTTAAGTTATTTAAAAGGCAACCTGGGATTTTATCTGGTCCAATTAATCCCATGTTTTTAACCTTGGAGAGCACTGAGATGAACTGTTCTCTTGACATAACAGGCTGAGGAATGGTAGCAAGTATATTTTGGGGGATGACTGGAGTGCAGAACACTAAGGAAAAAAGTTGTCTGACAGCCTACAAGCTGTCAGCTAATTGGTAGTTTAATAAACAAACTGTAAACAGTCAAAGAAGCTGTCTATAAGCAATCTCAACTGTGAATGCTTAATGGCAACTTGCAAGCTGTCAAACTGCTATTAGAAAAATGTATTAGTTTACAAAATGTAACTAAGCATGCACCATTACAACTGGTTATAGGCAGATAGGACAGGGTGTGTGTGTGTGCCAAAAAAGTGTGTTGCCTAGGGCACCAAATTCCCTTGCACGGCTCCAGTTACGCTTTCTGATACACTGTTTTCTCCTGTCTATAGAATTCTGGCTTAGGATTCAGAAAAAGGACCCTCCTGATGGTCCCCATATTGGCATTCCTCCAGAGTCACAACCTTCTAGCCAGTGATGAAGACGTCAAACCTCTCTTCACATCTCCTCCTGTGAGTTGCACACAGTTAAAATACTGCTATATGTGATACTCTTTAATATCATGCACCTCTCCAGGGAGTTTAGACACTGATGGTGGCTGTCATGGTTTGCAAAATAAAAAGTGTGAGGAGATGGTGTTTGCATTTTAGACATCACCTTTTGGAATTAATATTGTGTGTGTGGAAGCCGCAGAAAAAAAAGAAAAAATGAGTTGCCCTGTCCTTGGCTAGCATGTGATGATGTATGCAACTGTAAGAGGTGCACATGTGCCGACCATAGCAGTTGAAAACTTACATAATTTTGCTGAGATGGGGACATCCGAACAGAAAATACCAAGTTACTTTACTTCAAAGGGCATCAAAGTCATAGCTACATTGAAATCTAAATGAAGTCATACTATTTGTTTTGGAAAAAAGAAAGGGATGTGACATTAAGAACATGTCTCATACCCTCATGGCTTCTCTGCAAAGAGGGTAAGACCACATTCCACCTTGTTTACTGATGTACCATACCACCAACTGATGATGGCCATTTCCCAGACAAGAAATTTCTGTGAGGATTTTGCATCCTTGATGTATAGGTTAAACATCTTGGAGGTTGCAAAGAGTACAATCAGTAGCCTGCATACAAGTTTAGTAGTACTGACTGCATTGTGACCATGAGGACTGACTCCTCTACATATTTCTACAGTTGAATTAGGTCAGGGATGGACCTGAAGTCCTGAGTTTTTTTAGGCACCATTAAGAACCTGGAGTAGAACACTGACCCACTCTGGTCTGATGGGACATTATGGATGCCTCTTTTGTGTAGAAGTGCTGCCCACTTTTGGTGGGGTGGTACTTTTGGAAGATGGATCCAGGGAAACCAAAACCATTTAGGAGCTATTCCAAGGCTAATTTCTCTCTACTAAGCGACACGTTGGCTAAATTCTAAACACCCCCAAATCAAGTAAACACCACAGCACATGCTGAACCATTTACAAAATCTCTTCTGTACAGCCATATTAATAGCTGTATACAGCAAGCTGTGCACACTCGTATTAAGAATAAGACATACTCAAAAGACTATCTATCCTGGTGGAATCACAATATCAATCGGTTATACAACAAAAGAAAAAAAGTCTGGGCCAAGCATAGGAGTAACAAAGCCATACATACTAAAAGACCCTTGACCAATATAAACAGGTAGCTAAAAGGGTTAATTACTACTTCAAAGGTTACATTTGCAGAAAAAAATCACTTCTCAGGCAAAGGTTGATCATAAAGCTTTCTACAGCTATGTCTGTAACCTCAAGGGAAATACGCAACAATGTGCAGAACTTACTGTAAATGGCATCACCCACACTGAACTGAAGGCGATTGCCAAACTTTTGGATGAAAGGTTCAGCTCAAATTTGTCCCCCCACTCTCCCCAGATAGTCCAAAGCAAAAAAACGCATACCACAATCCCCCCAACCATGACTAGGGGAAAAGGTGATCAATGCACTTTCCAAGGCCAAAAGCACTGCATCAATGGGCCCTGATAACATCCCGGGATGTTTAATAAAAAGTATGAAACATAACCTCTCTGGTCCACTTGAATCACTTTTCAACTGGAGCCTACAGTCAGCTTTTGCGTCCAAGAAATGGAAGATGGTTACAGTCATTCCTTTGCACAAAGGAGGCTCAACCTTAAGTCTTACCAGCCTCACATCTAAGGCCATGGAAAGAGTCATCATGGACTTGATTAATGGGGACATATGTAACCTGCGAACATCTGACTCATCACAGTTCAGCTTTGTTAAAGGAAAAGTCACGCCTATTAAATCTGGTGGACTTTTTGAGAGGGTCACCAAAGTATTGGACGAAGATAAGAATGTGCACACAGCTTACTTCGATCTGACCAAGGCTTTTGATACAACACCCCACTTAGGCATTATTGACAACCTCACTTATTTAAGTATAAGCCTTATTATCACACGGAAGTAAAAGTTGAAGGTTTATAGCTGACTAAGTTTGCAGATGACTGCAAACTAGGGGTTATCCTCGACTCCCCTGCAGCCGCTAGCATTTTTCGCTGACTAACAAATGGTGCCAAAGCCATGGTCTTAAACTTAATGCTAAGAAATGCATGACTGTACCCTTTGGGAAATCAACGACAATGTTGATAATATGCCCCTAAAGTCGACCCTGTGGTCAGGGATATGGGTGCACACGCAGACAGTAGCCTTACCTTCAACCACCATGTGGCCACATTGGTGAGGAAATCCTTTTATACTACATTGCTTATAAGTAATGATACGGTAGCTAGGTCCAAACAGATCATTACCCCACTGTACTCTGCCCTTATCAGACCAGAGTACAATGCTTCTTTTCGCATGTACACGACTAGGCATCTGCAGCAAATAAAGTAACCTCATAAGTTCCTAACAAAAAGATACAAGGTCTAACAAACCTGCTTTATGTAGAGTGCCTTAAAACCATTTCCCTCTACTCAGTTTCCTACAGATTGCTGAGGGCTGATCTACACCTGGCTTACAAGCCATTTGTAAACCCCACACTTATGAATCTTCAACATATTCATAAGTCAAAGAATACCAGAAATACGAGGTCTAGGACATGAATTTTGTCAAGACTTAAACAGAATATGCTGGAAGACAGGTATGTGTCCCAGACAATGACCTTCCTATGGAACAGGCTCCCCCTACATGTGAATCTGAGTCTGTCTATTACCCGGTTTAAGTGCAACCTAGACCACTGGATGGGGAATAGGAAATTTACACCAGGCCTGGTGTGCCGGCAGTATCTACCTCCATCACACTTGTGACAGAGGGAGATACTGCCGGCACACTTGGCACCCATGTCCCTTATGGACAGAGATAGCTTATAAATGCCTGGTCCTCAATTACATCATTATTCTTTCAGGAAAACATGGCTAGGCTTAGAAAGCTCTAGCCTAGTAACAATCTATGTCAGGGCAGACTCTTGAGCAGTGGCCAAAAGGGAATGGAATTGCCTTTGATGCAATTTCCCTTACCCACTGCTACATTGCAATGACCAGCCACATATTGGTGAAAGGAAAGACACCCCAAACTTCTTCCAGAGGGGGACAAGTCGGGCACCTTTTCAGGACTCATACTGGTGAAATCCTCAAGTGGACCCTCTATGTCCCTGGTGATTTGGATCACCTCTTCCCCTGGAGTGATGGCTTGACTGGAACTCCCCTCTTCTGCAGGATGCTGTACCATTCTGTTGCCAATTCTGGGGCTGCTGAGATTTCACAGACCATAAGATCTTAGTAACCTTTTGACTTCTCTGGAAGAACCTTTTGAGTGCCAAAAGGTTCTCACCAACAGCAATGAGTGCCTTGCCCTCCACCTCACACTGCAGCACTCTCTCTCACCTTCTGTACAAATATGGAGGCACTAAAAAAGGAAGCATTGATGAATGACACCTTGAAATGGGCCACGAAGTCAGTCAAACTGAGCTAAGACTGCTCTCACAGTTAGACCTGACCTCCGCACCATCCATGGTATTATAAAGCAGTCACATGGTGAGCGAAGATATGGATGCCACTGTGACCACTTGGGTTTTGAGACAATTTCTAAAATCACAAGCAGGTAGTTGTTTCTCAGAGTTTCAGCAGTCATTTCTGTAAGATCTGTCTGAAATCTTGTCACATACAACGTATAGCTCAGGGTTCTATATAGAATTTACTAAATGCATACACTCTCTTCTCCAGTCTAATAACCACCATGGACTTCTTCTCTGGGGAATGGATACCCTTAGCATCCTAGGGGATATCTCTCCTGGTGGCAGCGGACACTACTATGCAGTCAACAAGAGATCCTTTAGTCCAGGGCTGCCTGTTGTTGGAGGTCAGCAGCACTAGGTCAGACATCCAAGGTATATGCTCTACTACACTGGGTTCCTTTCAACCTTTGCTGTACAACAATTCAACCAGCTTGTCTGGGGGTGGCACAACCTAGGCCACTGAGTAAGGTCTTATAAGCTTCCTGCAAGATCTTTTCTGGAAAGGTGAAGTCAACAGGCTTGGCTCTCCCCTGTCCCATCATTTCCAACCCCTTCATCAAGTTTAGTATCTGGGGAAGACTCCACTGGACAATCAAAGTGCTTCCTCTTCCACCACTTATTCCTAAGTGGACTGGAGGGCGACTCTTCACAACTCTCCTTAGAAGAAATTACCCCAGAGCTCTGCATAACTGGCTTATTACTACCTCTGTCCATAGGTAACATCACTGAAGAATGCCTCACACTAACAGAGTTTTGGGGTAGAACTGAGCATTCCAGTGCCTGATCCTGTACAGAACTCAAACGCACTCTTCCCTGCATCTGTAAGTCAACAGAAACATCTGGGTCCAAAAAACTTAGTAGCCATGTTGGACCCTAAAGTCGGTGCTGAGCATCCCAGTGTCAGGCATGTTTCCATCAATTCTGGCACTGAACAAATGTAACACCAGTCTAACCGATGCCGAGAACAGTCCCACTAAATTAGGAATCAGAATTCAGCATCAAGTGGTCACCACAAAGCCCTTCAGTTTTAGTGATCTTAAAGTGCTGACACCAAAGCCAGTGGCAAAAAGAAATTATGGACTCACCATAAGCTTCCATCCGTGTTGCTCATTTTCATTCTCCCTCAACTGATGGGTTTGGATCTGAGACTCTGATCCTACATGGCGCCACTTCTAACAGTACATCAGATCCAAGAACCCCCCTCTTTACCCATAATGCCCTGCCAACATAATATCCCTCAGATCAAGTTTGCTGCCACTAGATATGAAACAACCACCTATTACGGACATTACCAAATGCATAAAGGACAGGAGTAGTAATAGAGTAGTAGTGCTGAAGTTGAATTCATCCTCAAGTCTTGTTGAGTACCTTCGCAAAGTGGACCCTGTGTTTCACAAAATTTCACCAAGGCGACACAGATATATAGACTGTATTTATAAAGCATATATCATGGACAGAAGTAAGTCAAAAAACAAAAAAGAAAGCTGGGTGCACAAGTCCCAGAATAAAAAAGTGCCCAATCCTGGTAGGCACACTGGTGCCAGGACTGCAAAAAAAATGACAGTGTAGAATCCTCAAAATCTGGAAACATTCCTACAATGGGGCCAGGCCCAGGGAGAGGATGGGCACCCTGTTATAGAAGCAAGTAGCAGTCCACATAAATCACAAAAACTGACAGGCCAAAGAAGAGCAACGAAGATGATAGAGTGGACTATGGAGGATGAGAAAGAAATTATGTATTGTTACTATTATGCAAAAAAAATAGAATTTCCAGACAGTGGATATACAAAGAAATTAAAAGATACATCAGAGGAAAGAAAAATACTTTCACAGGAAAAACTGTCAGAAGCTTCAAATAAAAATGTGTGTTCATTAACAGATTTTTGAAAAACAGTATACAGATCAAGAAACTTTTATCTGTTTGGAAAAAGAAGCATCTGAGGAAGTGCGAAAATGTAAACAAAGCCTAGACATTTTTGAAAAGTTTAAAAAAGAAATATGGACATAGGAAAGAAAGAGAGACTTGATATGGTGCAATATTTATGCAAAGGAGAAAGCCAAGTTAGTTAATATAGGGAAGACAGCCACAAATATATTCAGAGAGAGAAATACAGGCAAAGGCATCCAGATATGGGAAATTTCACAATAAAAAATTAATATCACAAAGATGGAATGTGGAAAAGAAGATTAGCAAAGCATTAGTTAAAGAACTAGAAGTTGAAGTTATGGAGTGTCTGTGAAGTGAAGGATTTAATGTAGAAAGTCTAACAGAGACTACATCACAGCATGATGGAGCGAGTCCCCAAAGCAAGGAGAAACAGGAAGATCAGGAGACAGCTTAAGAAGAAATATGGACATGGGAAAGAAAAAGATTTAATATGGTGGAATATGTATGCAAAGGAGAATGCAAAACTAACAAATACAGAAAGAGCAGCACCAAAGATATTTGGATAGAAATACAGGCAAAGGAATCCAGATATGGAAAACTTTACAATACAAAAAATAAGACAAAGAAGAACAGTAGAAAAGGAGATAAGTAATGGAGAAGTTAAAGAAATAGAAATTGAGGTTATGGAGCACCTGCAAAGTAAAGGATTCAGTGTAGAAAATCTAATGCAGAAAGCACCACAACAGGATAGAGCAAGAGATATCCAAATTAAGGGGAAACCAGTGGAACAGGAAAAAATTGGTCAGGTGCCATATCAAGATATTTTGGAGTCTTCCACAGGAAACCAGTATAAAAGTTCACTTGAAGCTAGACAGCAAGGAAAGGAACAGAAGACTGGAAACTCTGTTGCAGTCAATGTTGAGGAGTGATAGGCCAGTGAGTTCCCATATGACAGAGCAATGGATGGCACAGGATGAAATTGAAGAGAAGGTGCCACAGGAAGATGCTGTAGAACTTTCTATAGAATGCCCTCAGGAGGTGGAAAACAAAGGATGTGCCCTCAGTCTGGAAGAAAATGAACTAAGGGAAGAGTCACTTGATTTAATGGACATAGATACCTGTAGATATATTAAAATCAATGAAAGAAATAGACTGCAGAAAGTTAATACAACCCCAAAAAGTAAGAAATCTAATAAAACAAATTAACACAGTAATTAGGACTGTCCATAGAGCTCCACAGGATATAACAGAAGTGAACAGGATATGTTACCGTGGAGCTAAATTAATAACTGATAAAGTTCTACCACAAGACCACAGGGTAGTGAGGCAAAGGAAGGGGAGAAATCAAATACCATCATGGAAGTATCGAATAGAGAAAAATATAAAGCAAATAAGACAAGAAGTGTCATTGTTAGAAGACTACAGAAGAGGGAATAGATCAACAAAAATCCTAAGAAAAGATAGCTGCAAAAAAAGCAGTAAGCAGTATTAGAACAGACGAGGATCTATCTGGCACTATCGCAAATAAATTAAAAATTTTGGCACAGGTGGAAAAACTCAGAATATACATAGATAAATACAAAAGAAAAGTACAAAATAAGCAATTTAGTGATGACCCAAAAAAGTTTTATAAAGAACTGGGAAACAAGGTAAAAGGAATTGAAAAACTGTCAAAAAAAGAAGAAATAGATGCATTTTGGAGAAGTATCTATGAGGATCCTGTGGAACACAACAAAGATGCGAAATTAATAAAATAAATAAAAGAAAGAATAAAAAATGTAAAGGTACAGGATATGAAATGGGATGAAGTAACAGCCAGAGATTGAAACAAAGTTAAGAAAAGCCTCTAACTGGAAAACCGCATGCCCAGATGCAGTAACTAACTTTTGGTTAAAAGTATTAACATCTTTGCACGAAGACTTAATCATGAGTAAGAACTATTTATATGCGAACCCCAAGCAGACACCAATCTGTCTAACAGGTAAAACAATTCTCCTACTTAAGAGTGAGCCTGCAACCTACCCCAAAAATTACAGACCAATAGCTTGTCTTCCGACGACATACAAACTAGATGCAGGAATTGAAGCCGAAAGAATTTATAGTCATTTAGAAGAAAACTCAATTATGGCAGAAGAACAAAGAGGCAATAAAAAAAAATCATATGGAACAAAGGATCGTTTGTTGTTCAATAAAGTCATAGTGGAGAACTGTAAAAAGGAACAGAATCTAAGTATGGCATGGATTGACTACAAAACAGCATCTGATAGTATCCCACATTCATGGGTAAGAGAGTGCTTAAAAATGTATAAGATACACCCCTACACTGACTGACTACATTACAATGACCATGTAACAATGCAGACCACTTTGCAATTAAGCTATCATAAAGGACAAATTATTATACCAGGGATAAAAATTTCAAGTGAGAGATTCCAGGGTGACTCTCTGTCACCACTGTTGTTCTGCCTTGTTCTTAACCCATTAAGCTGTTTATTTAACAACGTAGGCCATGGCTATAATTTCAAGTCCAAAAGAAGAGAGGTAGATACTCCACAACAATCGAAGCAAACCGGACGAGCAATGTGGAAATAGAAGCAAAAATCCTTTATTCGAATAAGTAAGCGCTTTCACGTCACTTAGAACGCTTCATCAGACTTTAACAAAATAAAAAATTCAAGTCACTTAAATATCACAAACACACATATGAAACAGCAATAAAAAGCCATTCCCATATCACATGTTATTCAAATGGAGCTACATCACTTTCATTTAAAAACAATGCCAAATGTACATGCAAGCAGTAGGTAATAAAAATAAAAAATAAAAATAATAATGAAAACCTGTGTATAAAACACATAAAACGAAACATATATAAAAAACATATATAAAAGGATAAATATAACCCACAAGACATATACATATATAGAACTGTTTAAATGGCCTATCTAACAAAAATGGTTTCAATGATAGTTTATCATTAAGACCATGGCCTTTATCGGCCGCTAGCTTAATGATCCACATGGCCTCTGCTTTTTCTGTGTTATTACCAATGTTGCCTAGTCTCTCTCTGTGACAAACAACTGTCCTATAACCATAAATCTAAATACATGTGTTGTGTCATGCTGCAGAATGTGTTTAGCCAGGGCATTACCCTCATTCTCCCTGTGAATGGCATAAAGATGCTCCCTGATCCTTTCTCTCAGCGTTCTGTTGGTCTTACCACATAAAAACATTGACACTTCTTACATGAAGCCAGATATATCACATTCCTCGATTTACAATCTGCATATTCATCAAATTCATATCTAACACCAGTATCAGGATGTTCAAACACATTTGAGTTCATTGTGAAACCACATTGATTACAGCTACGGCAGGCATATGTACCCTTTCTCTGGGAAATAACTTTATTTCTAGATATCCTATCATAGCAAAGCAACCGCTTTAGGGACTTAGTATTCCTATAACTAAATGAAGGTTTATCACCAACCAATGCCTTAATATTACCATCCAATAACAAAATATCCCAATGTCTCTTAATAATATCAACAATGGACGTGTTGTTGTTGGTAAATGGAATAACTACCCTTCTATTACCTCCTCTCTTCTCAATAGATTGTTTATAGGTAGTATTTTTTTCTTTTTATGTAAGGTAATCCTATTTGTTCTCGTTCCATAGCAAGTACTATCTGGAGATCACTGCTACGATAACCTCTATCCACAAAGTCTTGTTCTATGGTTGTAACTGCTTCAGAAAAAACTAAATCATCACTAGTTATATGTGAATAACGCATTACTTGATTCTTGACAATATTTTTATGTATGTGTGGCGGATGCATGCTGTCCCTGTGAAGGATAGCATTCCTCCTGCATGATTTCTTATATATTTCTGTCATAAAAAGGCCATCACATTTACTCAGTGTAACATCTAAAAAATCTATCTTAAACTGTGAAGCTGTGCTAGTTAGTGTAAGAAATGTCATTGTCCCATTTATATAGGTAACAAAATCATCTAAACTCTCCAAATCCCCTCCCAAATCAAAAAAAATGTCATCAACAAAACGTTTATAGTATTTAATAGATTTGGAGAAACCTAGATGTTCTAATATAGAAGTACTCTCCCAATATGCTAATACAAGATTAGCATACGAGTTGGCACACGAAGTGCCCATAGCTACACCTCTAACCTGAAGATAATACTCACTACCAAAAGAAACACATTATAACTAAGAACCATTTCCAATAACATCGTGATCCTCATAATTTGGCTGTTACTCAATCCTTTATTAATCAGATATAATCTTAAAAAAATCTATCCCTACTTCATTGGGTATGCGTGTAAACAAAGATGCAACATCTAGCATCACCATATAGCCTAAAACCCCTAAATTATTATCAGTATTAAAAGGTGCTAAAGTTTCCAAGAACTGTTTAGTATCACGTAATACAGAATTCGTGGATTCTACTATAGGTCTTAAATTCTTCTCTCAATAGATTGACATTGTTTCTTTATATATGTTTTGTTTTATGTGTTTTATACACAGGTTTTCATTATTATTTTTATTTTTATTACCTACTGCTTGCATGTACATTTGGCATTGTTTTTAAATGAAAGTGATGTAGCTCCATTTGAATAACATGTGATATGGGAATGGCTTTTTATTGCTGTTTCATATATGTGTTTGTGATATTTAAGTGACTTGAATTTTTTATTTTGTTAAAGTCTGAAGAAGTGTTCTAAGTGACGTGAAAGCGCTTACTTATTCGAATAAAGGATTTTTGCTTCTATTTCCACGTTGCTCGTCTGGTTTGCTTCGATTGTTGTGGCGTATCTACCTCTCTTCTTTTGGACTTGTCTTTATTTGTGAGGTGATACCTTACCCTGTCATTGTGTTGTTCTTTTTGTGATATATGGCTATAATTTGGCTACTAGAAAAAAACAAAGTCACTTCTCATCTTCTCTTTGTCAATGGTTTAAAACTGCATAGCTCATCAGATGAGGAACTGAAAGCACAGCTGCAGGTTGTCAAAACTTTTTCAGATAATATTAGAATGTCATTTGGCCTTGATAAATGTGCAAAAGCAAACTTTAAAGCAGGAAAACAGTTTGGGACAAGAATGCGATATAAAAGAACTTGAGCAGGAGGGAGTGTATAAATACTTGGGAATTGATGAAGGATCAGCAATAAAGCATGAACAAATGCGAGCAAAACTTAGTAAGGAATATTTTAGAAGACTTAAATTAATCCTGAAAACAGCTTGGAGCAAAATCCAAGCTATAAACCAATTTGCTCTTCCTGCCCTAACTCTTACAGTTTTGGAGTGACTGACTGGCCCCAAAATGTATTGGATAGATTAGATATTAAAACAAGAAGGATGCTTCATGCTCACCAAATGATTTATAAAAATCAGTACATACCAAGAATATATATTCCCCGTTCGAAAGGAGAGATGGGTCTCCTCAAAACTGATTACATGTATAGATCTGCAATCTTGGGACTCCACACATATCTTCTGACCTCACAAGACCCAAACGTAGTGAAAGTTTTGAAACATGAGGAGAATAAATCTAAGATGACTTACCTGCTTAACACAGCAGAAACATATCGGCATCAAGCAGGAATGGAAATACAACCAGAAGTTTTTCATCTCTTTCACCTTGCTGGCTTAAAAGCGTGCATTTGCACTTGTTCCCCACCTTTCCTGTAATTAGTCTAGTCGAGGTACAGATGTGCTGTAGCCAAGACTCTTTGTAAGCTTCTGAGCCACCCAAGCCTTTCTGTGTTGGAGGGAAGCCTTCTAGCTTATCAGTGGGAGTGATAAGCATTAGGTAGCCTATCTACCACAAGAGGAGTGGTTCCTGGCCCAGAAATTGTAGCTAGTGTCCGTTTGGGCAGTTTTTTTCCTTCTCTTTCAACTTTCTGGTTTAAAAGCCGCACTTGCGCTTGTTTCCCACCTTTCCTGTAACTACCTTAGTCCAGATACAGGGTTGCTGTATCCAGGACTGTGGTAAGCGTCTGAGCCCCACAAGCCCTTCTGTATTGGAGGAAAGCCTTCTACCTTAACAGTGGGAGTGGTAAGCACTAGGTAGCCTGTCTACCACAAGAGGAGTGGTTCTTGGCCCAGAAATTGTAGTTTATTGACCATTTGGACAGTTTGTCCATCTCTTTCAACCTTCTGGTTTAAAAGACCACATCTGCGCTCGTTTCCCATCTTTCCTGTAACTAACCTACTGGGAAGCACTAGAAAGCCTTAAACTGATACAAGCCTTCTAGCTTAGAAGAGAGACTTTGGAATGATTAAGTATCAGTTTTTCTGTACTTTCTTGCTGCACTTAACTGTTTTCTGCCTAAACACCGACTTTCCAGCATTTATTGTGATTTAAAAGCTTGTTTTTTTTTTCTTCGCATATTATACTTATTTGACTGCCTGCACTTCTAAACAGTCGTTTTTTGTTTAAATTATTTGTTTAACTGTTGTAGGCTACACACTGAAGTGTGATCGCCTTTTCTGATCGTTTGTAGTTGTTTAAAGCTGTTTTAAGTGTATTTTTTACTGTTTTTGCCTTACCTTTAAAAAAAAATTAGAAAAATTCATTGTTTCCCGCCTTTCTAAGCTAGTATAGTCCAGTTTTCAGGCTAGTGCTGAATTCAGGGCTGTGTTACAAGTTTCTGAGTTGCCCATACCTCACTTGGATGGAAGGAAGTTTCTCTGTTCATCTGTGAGAGAGGGGAGCTTTGAGCAGCCTATCTGTCCCTGGAAGAGTGGTTTTAGCCCAGAAGTTAGTAGTCTATTGGCCATTTTGGGCTACTTTCTATCTCTTTCATTTCCCTGCTATAAAAACCACGTTTGCACGGTTTTGCGTATCGGGCAGCACCGGTAAGCTACGGTTAAATTATTCCCGGCTCCACTAAGTCTCCTCTTCAGTTTTTCCCTTGAAACTAGTCTAACTCTCAACCTAAGCACTCAAAAAGCATCCTAAAGCCCAGCACTTGCTCAGACCTAACAGCAAGCACTAATATGCCCTGACACTTGACTGCCCAGTAGGGCAAGGCTCTTTATTCACACCTCACCAACCAAGCTACTAAGAAGCTCATGCTACTGTTCAGGCATGACCAAAAGGGCAATTTCAGGTGTACTCTCCAGTTCAGCTGGTGAATCTGGGTATCCTGAGGCAATGTTACAACTGCCTCATGTACACAGACAACCCTCTCCTCCTACCACAAAACACTAACATATGCGAGAGATGCAATTATACAGCCAAACTGGAGGTTAAGCTGTCTCCACCCAAGACTGGAACAGGCAGTCAAGAGGAGAAGGTTAACACTTGCACCACAGCTCCAGCCACACACAGACCTACTACACCAGCACTGGCAAAAAATACACATAAATACACAAAATCATACTCGGAGGCTCTAAATAAAAACCTGCAAAAGCATCAGAGACCTCCAAAGCAGACACCCAAACAACCTGCACCTCCCGTCACAAACCAGACAACACAAAAAACACAAATCAGTGGGCCACACAATCACAGCCCTTAAGGCGAAATAACATACCTAACACACTAGTAATAGGTGACTCTATAGTCAGGCACACTGACGTCCCACTCACTAGGCTGGACAAGCAAAAGGTTACTGTTAGCTGCCTGTCGGGAGCCAGAATCCGCCACATAACACAAGCACTCAGGTCACTCAAGAACAAGTACAAATATGGCTCTGACGTTGTTCATGTTGGTGTGAATGACCTGAGATGTACCTCCTTGGACTACATGAAAAGAGACATGGAAGAGCTCTCTGATCATATAGCCCAGGCTGGTATGACCCTAACCCTGAGTAGCATCCTGCCCTCACCAACAATGATACCTCAGTATAAAGAAAAAATGATAAATTTCAACAATTGGCTAAGCGCCTGGTGTCACTCAAAGGGGATCCAGTGTCTATCAGCTTGGGACAACATGCTTGATAAGCCACATTGCTTTGCAAGAGATGGCTTGCACCGGTCACCCCTAGGCTTTTGAATACTGGCCAAGGCTCCTGCAGCCTCCATAGTGCCTTTTTTAGGCAAGGCTCAAACGTCAAACCCACCACCATAAACAGCACAATTAACAAAAAACTGAGGGTTATGCTACTCAACGCCAGGAGTTTAAATCTCAAAATGCATGCGCTCGAAGCACTCCTCAGTATGGAGAAAGTTGACATCTGTGCAATAACTGAAACCTGGTTCAAGGCCCAGACAGCACGCCAGCACTACCGGGCTACAACTCATACCACGTTTCGGCCATAGAACACGGACCAAAACACAAAAGGAGGGGGGTGTATCCATATTCATCAAGTATACCTATACCTCCAGGTTAGTGGCGCAGCATGATACCTCTGAGATCATCCATGTGCAACTAACATTGGGCAAATCTGCGATGCAAATTGTGGCCTGCTACAGATCACCCTCCATGACCCAGGACCATCACTTCACCTTTCTGGAGACACTGGAAAACATGAAGGCTCTACCGAACACTCTGATATTGGGCAATTTCAATTACCCTACCATTAAGTGGGAAAAAGACTCGAGTACAAACTCCCAGGCCCTGCGCTTCGTGGAATTCAACTCAAACGCCCTGGATCAGCTGGTAAACTTCCCTACCAGAGGTGAAAACATATTGGACCTGGTCATCACCAACATGGGCAACAGGTGTTCCACACCGGAGGTCAACCCATCACTGGTTAGATCAGACCATAAACTAATCACTCTGGATGTCCAGACCCCACCACCACCTCCAAGTAAGGAAACCACAACAAAAAACTTTTCTGAAGCAAACTTCACCTTACTTAAGACAGAGGTGGTAAGTTTCACAGCCCCCACGCTAAAAGATAATGCTGCCCAAGATGCAGAAACCTTTACAAATGCACTCTATGAGCACCTACAAGGATGCATGGATCGTGCCATCCTAACAAAACCAAGACTCACTCCTATAAGAGAAGGAAACCAGCCTGGTGGACCCCTGCCATAAAGAGGCTATACAACAGAAGAAGGAAACTAGTTCAGAAAAAAAGCAAATCCCAAGAAGGAAAGACATCCCTGATCAGTATCAGTAAGAAACTAAGGTCCCTCATAAAATCATCCAAGGCTAACTTCGAAAGAAAAATAGCCAAGGATTCAAAAGATAACCACAAAGCCTTCTTTAGCTATGTTAAGAATCTAAGTGGCAACTCGCAGATATGCACTGAACTAGTGAAAAATAGCACAAAATATACTGAACCTACTGATATTGACAACATCCTGGCATATAGATTCAGCGTAAACTTCATCCCCCTCTCACCTCCAAAAGGGCCCACAACAATACCAGAAAAGTGTAGTGTCCCAGAAATCACAGATGCACAGGTGAAAACTGACCTTTCAAAAGCCAAAAACAGTGTCAATAGGGCCAGATGGTGTCCCAGGCTGTGTCTTGCACGAACTACAGAACGAATGAACCCCCCACCTAAACACACTGTTCCACCTCAGCCACTCCACAGGTTACATGCCGATAGAATGGCACACAGCAACGGTTATTCCACTCCACAAAGGAGGGGCCACAACTGACCCTGGTAACTATCTCCCCATAAGCCTGACTACCCTGGTCTGCAAGGCTATGGAGTGCATCATCATGGAACTCATTAACAAAAACACTGGGAGCCTCCAAACACTTGACCTGACCCAATTCAGCTTTGTTAAGGGCAGATCATGCCTACTAAACCTGGTTGGCTTCTTCGAGACAGTCACCAAGGCCATAGAAGAGGGAAAGGTGGTTCACACAGCCTATCTTGACCTCACAAAGGCTTTCAAAACCATTCCCCACTCGGGTATTACAGAAAAACTCACCAGCCTGAAAATAAACCCCTACGTCACGAGATGGGTTGCCAACTGCCTTACAGGCAGAACTCACACGGTAAGGATAGCGGGCTCCAGGTCCAACTCTAAACCAGTCACAAGTAATGTCCCACAAGGCTCGGTCTTGGGACCCCAACTGTTCGACATATACTTTTCAGAAGTACAGGCAAACACAGGAGGACTATGGCTAACCAAGTTCACTGATGACTGCAAACTGGGAGCCATAACTGACGCTTCGGCTGACATGGACATCCTCCAAAAGGGCCTTACTGAGACGGACACCTGGTGTCAAAGAAATGGCCTCAAGCTAAATGCCAAAAAATGCATAGTCATCCCGTTTGGGATAAACAAAACACCCACGAATTACCACATAGGTGACAGCCCCCTTAATACAGAAGAGGTAATAAGAGATCTGGGGACCCAGGTAGACAGTAATCTCTACTCTGACAATCATATTGCCAAAGTAGTTAGGAAATCCTTCTATGTGGCCCATCTAATTACTAAAGGGTTTGCATCTAGAAATAAAGAGGTTATAGTGCCCTTGTACTCGTCACTCATCAGACTCATCAGAGAATACAATGCCCCATTTGGTTCATAGGTAGGTACTAGGCTATCGGCCCTGGGACAAACCCAGCCAAAAAGCTACCATGGCTTTTGCCACCCAAGAAAATTATTTTCCTGAGCCACTGTTGAGCAGAGCCACAGAAGTGATCCCCGGGGTGAATTTCCTATTTCCCATCCAATCATCAAGATTTTTCTTGAAGAGTGCTAATGAGGAGCTTTGTTTGATATAGATAGGTAGTTTATTCCAGAGTATGGCAAGTCTCTAGGACAGGAATCTATCCCTCCAGCATGTTCTGTTTATTGTGGTGACAAGGTTTAGGTCCCTAGAGCATGCAGCTCAGAGGGATTGGGATTTCTTTAAGTGGAGCATGTCCAACATCTCTGGGTTTGACATAGCTTTGTATGTTAGGCAGAGATTGCCTCTGAGTAGGCAATATGTGACGGAGTAAAGCTGGAGTTTTTTGAGACTGTCTGCATACGGCATCTGTTTGAGGCCGTTGTAATCCTCTTTGTGAGGTATTTCTGTGGCCTTTCCAGTTGTTGTAGATGTCTTGTGAGGTACATACCAAAAGAGGCATTGTACTCTATAATGGGTCTAATGAGTGATGAGTAGAGGGGAACAATGACCTCTTTTTTTCTGGATGAGAAACCTTTTGTGATGAGGTGTGCCACGTAGAAGGATTTCCTGACTACTGTGGTGATGTGATTATCAAAGGAGAGACTACTGTCCACCTGTGTCCCAAGGTCTCTTATCACACATTTGGTGTCAAGTACACTACCGCCTATGTTGTAGTTCATGGGTACAGAGTTTTTACCAAAGGGGATGACAATGCACTTTTTGGCATTGAGCTTGAGGCCATGGCTTTGACATCAGGCATCTGTCTCAGTGCGGCCCTTTTGTAGGATGTCCACATCGTTAGGAGTTTCGATTATGGCTCCTAGTTTGCAGTCATCTGCGAACTTCGTTAGCTAAAGACCTTCTGTGTTAGCCTGTACTTCAGAGAAGTAGATACCAAACAGAAGAGGACTCAGGACTGAACCCTGTGGTACTCCACTTGTTACAGGTCTGAAGTCAGATTTGGAGTCTGCTACTTTCACAGTGTGGGTTCTGTCAGTGAGCCGGTTGGCAACCCATCTTGTGACAAAGGAATTTATACCTAGTTTAGTGAGTTTATCTATAATTCCAGAGTGAAGGATGGTGAAAGCCTTGGCAAGATCTAGATCGGCTGTGTGAACCACCTTACCCTCGTCTATGGCTTTGGTGACTGCTTCAAAGAAGTCTATCAGATTTAGGAGACATGATCTGCCATTTACAAACCCGAACTGGGTGGGGTCCAGCATTTGGAGATTACCAATGTCTTTGTTTATAAGTTCCATGATGATCCGTTCCATGGCCTTGCAGACCAGGCTCGTCAGGCTAATGGGGTGGTAGTTCCCGGGGTCTATGGTGGCTCCCCCCTTGTGGAGTGGGATAACTGTCATTGTGCGCCATTCAGCGGGCACAAAGCCTGAGGTGAGGCTATGATTGAACATGGTACTTAGGTGGGGTGTCAGTTCATTCTGTAGTTAGTGTAGAATGCAGCCTGGGATGTTATCTGGTCCCATGGATGCTGTGTTCTTGGCTCTGGAGAGTGTGGTTTTTACCTGTGCAGCCGTGATTACAGGAACGTTGCAGTCTTCCAGTATAGAGATGGGCTATTTAGGGGGTGAGAGGGGGATAAAGTTAGCACTGAACCTATCTGCCAGGATATTGGCAATATCAGTTGGGTCTGTAGATTTAGTGCCATTGTGCTGTAACACAGAGCAGATCTGAGTGCTGCCATTGAGATTCTTGACATAGCTACAGAATGCTTTGTGGTTGTCTTTAGCATCAGTGGCGATTTTGTTTTTGTAACTAGCTTTGGAGGATTTTAACAGGGATCGCAGCTTCTTACTGAGGCTGACTAGGGAGCTCCTCCACTCATGGGATTTTGCTCTGTTTTGCAACAGTTTCTTCCTTCTGTTGTACAGTCTGTTTATGGCAGGGGACCGAGACTAGCATCTTGGTTCTGTTTGGGATAGCACGATCCATGCACTCGTGTAAGTGCTTATAAAGTGCAATTGTGTGGGGTTCAGTAGTCGTAACTGTATTGTCCATCTGCATGGGTGTCATGAAGTTTACCACTTCTGTCTTAAGAAGCATGAAGTTGGCTTTGGACAAATATTTTACCATGGTTTCCTTAATGGGTGGGTGGGGACAGGATGTGGATATCTAGAGTAATTAGCTTATTGTCGGATCGGACCAATGAGGCATTGACTTCAGGTGTGGAACACCGGTCACTCATGTTGGTAATGACTAGATCTAGGATACTGTTGCCCCTGGTGGGGGTGTGGATAAGTTGATCCAGGGCATTGGAGTTTATGAATTCCAGAAAGCATTGAGCGAAGGAGTTGGTACGTGAGTAGTTTTCCCAGTTAATGGTAGGGTAGTTGAAATCGTCCATTATAAGGGTGTTAGGTTGAACCCTAATATTTTTTAGTACATCAAGAAAAGAGGAGTGGGAATCCTGGGGCATGGTGGGGGATCTGTAGCAAGCTACAATTTGGATTGCAGTTTTGCCCAGAGTTAGTTGCATTTGGATAACCTCGGCTGCATTATGCTGAGCAATTAGCCTGGAGGTGTGGATATCCTTAATGAGTATGGACACACCTTCGCCTTTTGGCCGAAAAGTGTGGTATGAGTTATAGCCTGGTAGTGCAGGGGTGCTCTCTGGAGCCTTGAACCAGGTCTCAGTCACTGCACAGATATCGATGTTCTCCATTTTAAGGAGTGCCTCGAGTGAGTGCATTTTGAGATTTAGACTTCTAGCACTGAGTAGCATCACCTTCAGTTTTTGCTTGCCTGTTCCTGTTACGGTGGTGAATATGTCATTTGAACTTTGCCTAAAAAAGGCAGGGATGTACCTCATAGGACATTTCCAACAGCTGGAAAGACCACAAAAGGACCTCACCAAGAGGATTACTGGCCTCAAAGCGCATCATCATGGAACTCATTAACAAAGACACTGGGAACCTTCAAACACTTGACCAGACCCAGTTCAGCTTTGTTAAAGGAGGATCATAACTACTAAACCTGGTTGACTTCTTCGAGACATTCACCAAGGCCAGAGACGAGGGACAGGTGGTTCACACAGCCTACCTTGACCTCACCAAGGCTTTCGAAACCATTCCCCACTCGGGTATTACAGAAAAACTCATCAGCCTGAACATAAACCCCTACGTAATGAGAATGAAAAAATTCCGGCTGCACTCAGCGGCATATCGCTTACTCAGAGGTGATCTCTGCCTGACTAACAAAGCCATGTCCAACTCAGAATTGATGGACATGCTCCACCTAAAGAAATCCAAGTCACTGCGAGCCACGCGCTCTAGTGAGCTAAACCTCGCCACAACAATAAATAGAACACGCTGGAGGGATAGATTCCTGTCACAGAGACTCCCCAAGCTTTGGAACAAAATTCCAAACTCAACAGAATCCTTGATGAGTGGATGGGTAACAGAAAATACACCCCTGGGTCACTTCATTGGGTCTGCTTGACAGAGGATCAGTTTATTTATTTTATTTTTATTTTACATTTGTTGACCGGGATAGTCCGACTGGATACATGTCCATTTTCAGCGGAGGCCCAGGGAAAAAAGCTCCAGCATAAACAGATACAGTAAAAAACATTACAAACTCATTACAAAGTAAAGTCAGTTAATTAATCAATGGGGAGGAGAAAGCCGACACACTCTGGCAAGGCTTATAAATGCCCGTGGGCAGACAGCCTTGTACCTACCTATGAACCTAAGTAGATAAAAATCGGGCAGCAATTGAATGTGCCAAAAAATAAAAGAAAGAATATAATGTGAAGGATCAGATGAAAAGGCAAGAAATGTGGAAAATGCATAAATATAGTTGCAAGTATAGAAAACTTCTGGAAGAACCTCATGTTGATCAGGAACAAACGCAGGAATGGTTAAGGAGAGCTGAATTCAAACAAACAGATTAAAGGTTAATATTAGCGGCACAAGATAGTGGGCTATGTACACAATAGTTTACAAAGTCCATTGAACATGTGGGAGAAACAGACAAATGCAGGTTTTGTAAAACAGAACTGGAAACTTGTACACCTAGTTGCTGGTTGTGACATACTAATGGCAAAAGGACTGTATACTGAAAGGCATAATAATGTGGCAAAACAGCTGCGCTGGGGATTGTACAAACATTATGGTGTTGAAGTGGCTGAAAAACACTGGAAACATAAGCCACAAAGCATCATAGAAAATGATTAAGTCTACATCACATGGGACCATCCATTACCAACAGTTCAAAAGATAGATGCTAGAAAACCAGATATAGTGGTCCAGGAAAAGAAGACAAAACTGGCACTGATCACTGAAATCGCCACACCCAGTGACTACAGTGTCCTATGCAAAGAGAGACACAAAGTTATAAAATATTAGGATTTGCAAGCAGAAATGAGGGCAATGTGCAAGACAGATACCCAAATAGTTCCAACAGTAGTAGGAGCAACGGGTCTTACAAAAAAGTCTAAAATCTTATTTAGATACGCTACCAATGCATGTAACTCCATACAAATTAAAGGAGGAGTCATTACTGGGGACCATTGCGGGTGCTGCGAAGAGTACTTTTAGCTGACATCAAAGAGTGAAAAAATACTAATTTCATGAACTTTAATGGTACTTTGACTTAGGAATGGGGTCCATTCCCATCATGGTATTAGAAACCCAAAAGATTTGGAGAAATTAAAAAAGGGGGGAAAGGAAGGGTCTATATTAGATCAGCGAACGCTTAAACAAGTGAATGCTGATTGATCGACCTTATTTTAGCGAAAGTTAAAAATATCGAAGCAACAGAAACTCGAATTGTTTCCTAGGGAAAGAATTTGGTTGTCCGTTTCTGTTGCTTCAGTATTTTCAGTGCTGTGGTGGAAAGTTACAGGTCAGATTCAGGTAAGTGTGCAATTGTGTGAATGTGAGTGTTAGGATGGGTTAGGTGAGTTAGGGTTAGGGCTCGGGTTAGGTATGTGTGCGATTGTGTGGACATGAGTGTTAGGGCGGATTTAGGTGAGGTTAGGGTTAGGGAGCGGGTGAGTGTGCGATAGTGATGGACCTTAGGGTTAGGATTTGGGTTAAGTTAAGTGGATAGTTAGTGGTGTGTGCATAGTTTAGTGTAGGGTTAGGTGTCAGATTTTAGGTATATGTGTGTGGATTTCTGTTTGTTTGGTGTGCTTGTGTTGTGTGTATGTGTTTTGGATCAGCAATTTTTTTCCCTAGGAAAAAAATCGCTGATCTGACAGTTCGAGATTGTAAACCTTCGCTTACATAAGGTTGATCAATCAGCGTTCGCTTTTTTAAGCGTTCGCTGATGTAATACAGACCCGAAAGGAAGCTGGAGCTCAAACAAAGAATAGAAGTTTCTGTACAACTCACAGATCTATCCAGAAGCAAAGGAAGGGGGGGCAGGTGGATGAGAAGTTGAGGAAGAATGAAAACTGACAACACAAATGGAGCATTATGGTGAGTACATACCTTTTTTTATCTGATGTTGTCCTTCTCTCATTCCTCAACTGACGGTAGAGTCACCAGCTACTGTACCCTTGGGAGTTCCTCATGGAAGGATATTCCGGAGTACTGCACAGCCAATGGCCACTCTGTTCCTGGAAATTAAATCTAATTTGTAATTAGAAATAAGTGTGAGAATTAGTCCAAGTTGCAGCTGCACAAATGTCATTTAAGAAAGCCCTTGACCAAAAGTCTGAAGAAATTGCCACAGACCTCGTGGAATGAGCTCTAGGAGGTTTGAGCGCAAAGATAAACCTTTTTTTATCATAAACAAAAGAGATCTCTTCAGTTAACCACTTGGCCAATGTAACTTTGGATACCAGTTTGCCCAATCTGTTAGGGGAACAGGAAACAAATAACTGGCCAGATTTCCTGAAGTCTTTGGTTCTGTGAAGATAAAAGTGAAGTTGTCTATGCATATCCAAAATGCAGAGCATATACCCTCCCTTAATTGAAAAGTTAGGAAAATATAGGAAAATACTGGTAGATTAATGACTTGGTTTATGTTGGACTAAGAACTACCTTCGGTAAGAAAGATGGCTTTGTTCATAAAAACACCCGTCTTTCTGAAAAAAACAGATAAGGAGGTTTAGAAGATAGAGCCTGGAGCTGGGATACTTGTCTAGCTGATGTAATAGTGACCTAAATATGGTTTTCTAAGTCAAACCTTTAAGTTCTGCTTTGGCTGAAGGTTCAAAGGAAGCCTGTGTCAAGGCCTGACGCACAACAGTTAAATTCCAAGGAGGAGCAGGATCCTTTAACGAGGGTCTAAGTAGAATGGCTCCCTTAAGGCTTCACACAGTTTAGAAGAGGATAAGGTAGAACTATTTTCATCCAGGTGGAAGTTAGAAAAGGCAGTCAATTGAACTTTAACAAACTAGCCCCTTCGTTGAAAATTGAAGCTAAAATGTCAAGGGCAGATGGCACTGGTGCTAAAACACAATCCAGGTCCTTACTGATGTCTCCGAAAATAAATCTGTTTCATTTACTCTTGCAAATCCTTCTAGTAGAAGCTTTTGGAAAGGATAACCTATGGTGGCTTGAAAAGGAGAGCTGGGGCTGTCTGGAAATCAATGGAATTGGAGAAACCATGTGATTTGTTTTAGGCCTGATAAGTCATATCCATCGGGTAATACAGGAGGTCTGGAGTGGGATCCAGTGTCCACAGCATATGTAGGAAGTGAGGCCAGAGAAAGAGGAAACAAATCTGAGTGAGAAGGCCAAAAGGGGGAAATGAGGACTGCTGTGCTCTTCAATCGGAATGCTTTCTGATGAAATTTGGGAATGAGAGAATGGTGGGAAAGTGTAAAGAAGATCAGAGGGCCAATCATGAACAAGAGCATCTCTCAGTCACTCCTCTGTTGGAGACATCGGGGCAAAGAAGCTGCTGCAAGTTTTGTTGAGGGCAGAAGCGAATAACTCACAGCATGGTTGACCTCATTGATGGAAAATCCTTTTCACTACTTTGGCATTGAGAAACCAATGGGTTGGGTGGAAGGCTGGCATAATGGTTAAAGTGTTTATCTTACATACACAAGGTGCAGGGTTTGATTCTAGCATGGGGTAATTGGCTAAGCTTACAATGGCCCACAAAGCAGTTAGCCTGATACTGATCTACGAACCTATGAACCACCTGGCTGTGAAGTATCAGAATGGACATGCTTAGTCTAACCGCAATCATGTTGGATTTCTCCAGGATATGCACTGCTATTAGAAAGTGAATGAAAGAAATCACCCACTACCACACACTTATTGCTTTTCAACATAGTGAGTAAGATCTGGTTCCTCCCTGTTTGTTGATATACCAGACTACTAACTTACTGACTGTCTGAACAGCAATTGTCCCAGAGGGGAGAACATCTTGAAAGGCCTGCAACGCTAGGAGGACTGCTCTCAACTCTAGGACACTGACATGCAACCTGGCTTCTTCAGGGGACTACACACCTTGTACTGTCCTTCACAAGTAGTGCCCCCTGCCCGAGTTGGGAAGCTTCAGTGGTCACCATGGCAGTAGGCTGGAGAAGAAGAAAAGGATGACCTTCAGAGAGCTCGTTTGAATAAATCCACCAAAGAAGTTATCTTTTACACACTTGTGGGATGTTGACTGGCGTGGTTAATGGGTGTTGAAGATTGGACCACTGGAATGAAAGTAACATCTGAAGAATTCCTTGTAAAACCTGGCCAGAGAAACAAGAATGACAGTCGCTGCCATGGAACCCAGGACATGTAAGATTAGTCAAGCTGGAAGTGAAGTACTTTGAATCATTTTCTTGACTTGGGACCTCAGTGTCTTTATTTCATTAGAGTAAAGTGAGGCTATCTGACTGACCATGTCCAGATGAGCACCTATGAACTCCAGACTCTACGCTGGTGTGAGTTGTGTTTTGTTGTAATTGACTGCGATTCCCAGATGAACACACAACTAGAGGAAGTAGTCCCTTGCCTGTAGGAGTCAATGCCAAGTTGGGGCAGTAAGAAGCTAGTAGTCTAGATACGACACACTCGAAATTCCAGCAGTCTCAAATGAGCTGCTACCACTGCCATGCATTTGGTGAACATCCTGGGGGTATCGTGAGACCAAAGGGCTGTGCTCTGAACTGGTAATGGCTGGCTCCCAGCTGGAAGTGCAGGTATCTTCTGGAGTGCCTGTTCATTTTGATGTGACAGTATACAATCTGAAGCTCTACCGAGCACATCCAATTACCCTTTTTCAGCAGAGGCAAAATGGATTGAATCTCGATTATTTGAAACTCTAAATACTGTATGAACTTGATTTAATTTGCTGAGATCCAAAATTGGTCTCAAGTTCCCTGTTTTTTCTGCCACCAAGAAGAATCTTGTCCAGATCTTCTCTGGTCTGGGGGGGGACCTCTTGGATGACTCTTTTTTTTTTTTACTTATAGAGTTACCTCTTCCCTCTGACTGGGTGGAACATTGGGGATTATTTTCATATTGGTGGGGTAGGGAAAATGGTATAGGATAATCTCTGGATATGATTCGTTGCACCAGGAATCTTTTGTTATACAAAGCCAAGATCTCTGGTGCAGAGACCAGCATCCCCCAATAGTCTCCAGATGGGCCTCCTTTTAGGACCAGTGATAGGGCTTATCCAAGAAGAATCCCCAAAGCCCTGATTCTATGGGCTACCTCTGCCATGAGGGTGGCATCATCCTTTCAAGTTCTCTCCTCTGCCTCAGGGGAAACTTTCTCAATGTGAAATCTACAAAAGGACCCTGGGATTTTCTAAACCACATTTTTATACCTCCTTGTTGATTCCTTTAGAAAGGTCTTTGAGGGATTGAAAAATGCACATCCAAGGCAGACAGGGTCTTTCCATCTTGCTCACATCTGGACAGCAGATCCTTTAGCTTGGGGCCAAACAAAGAAGATCAATCAAAAGGTATACTGATGAAGACTTAAAGAGTTCTGCAAAATCATACAGTCACATGCAGGCATACCTCCTGATGGCTACGCCTGAACCTGCCACCTGTGATGTACCTTCCGCTGCACGGAGGATCAAGAAATAGACTGCAGGGTAGCCAGTTGCGAAGAGATTCTACTTTCATCCTTAGCAGACATGGACCCAGACAGAGATTTGGCAATCTCCTTAGTCAGATCTCTTTGTAACCTTGCAAAATGTACCAGATAATTCAGTGACTTGAGGGCAAAGGTCACTGAAGTGTACATGTGCTTCCCAAATCTGTCAAAAGCCCTGGGTTCTCTGTTAGGGAGATGGAGAGGGAACTCTGCCCTGCCAGTTCTTTTCTAGTGGCTGTAGCCACAACCATGGCATCTACTTGGACTCCTTTGCTACAGTGTGCCCGGTCATTGGGTGCTAGAATTCTTTCAAAAGTAGCTCTACAGTATCCAGCATCTTTAATGCCCGGTTAGAGACCAAGTCTATATGTTCACTGGCTTGGGGGGGGGGGGTCACCCAGAAGTAGACAGGTTACACCTGAAAGCTTCCAGAAACACAGATTCCTCTGGAAGGGGGTGTCAGAGGACCAACCACCTTTTTGTTTCAGGAGCTCCAGAATGTCTCCAAAGAAGATGTCTTCAGGTGGAGATCTAGGACGCCCCCTCTCCCTCATCAAAATTAGTGTCCTCCAAGAGAGATTTCTGAAGTGGGGATCTAGGTGTCTCCTCTTACACGTTCTCTTCCAAGGGACTTCCTCAGTGGGGTGTTCTGAAAAAGAATCAGAAGAGATGACAATATCCTGGTGGACTGCCTGGAGGCTTGTTTTGGTTGGTTTCCCAGGTGAAAGGGTGGAGGAGGCTGAGAGCATAGAACCAGATGAGGCAAGGCTGTCTGACCCGGGTGGGGGGGGGGGGCATCTCTTCTCTAAATAAGGGGAAAGCCCTATCCACAACTTCAACTTCAAATACATAATGCCTAGGTTACACAGAAGTCAATGGGAAAGGGTCTAGAATTTCTCAAACCATCTGCTCCTGCAACCCCACAAGCATGCCATCAGAGGAGGGAGTCAGGCCAGAGCTGTCCAAAGACAAAGCCCTGAGGGGGTGAGATGGTTCTGAAAGCTTCACAAATGACTCCAACCCCACAGACCCAGCACCAATACTTTGCCTCTAACAGTCTTCCGGCTCCAAAAGGTTCACAGCTGGTCGACTCAGGGAAACCATCAGAGTCGAAAAACGGACCACCTTCAGATCCAATGAAGATACTCTTGGAGATCTTGGATCAGAGGGCTCCCAAACAGTGGGTCAAGATTAGAGAAGTAAAAACCAAAAAGACAATGGACAAAGGAAGGCTCATGGATCCGGAGGGAGTCAGAGCCAGGAGAACCCTCATCTGGATCTGCTCTCGGAGAAACTTCCTCATCATCCTATCCACATCGCCTTCTGATAAGCTTCTGGAAGATCTAATGTGGCAGATGGAGGCCTCCAGGAAAGAGCGGACAAAAGCCATGATGACACTGGATCCGACAGTAGTGGAGAAGTAAGGATCCAAGGCGATCTAGGTTTTGAAACAGTCAGATCCAAGACACAGACATCAGACTTCTTATGCATTTTAGAAGGGGGCTCTGATGAAGGTGCTGATGAAGAATGGTCCGGAGACCTCTTGTGGGATTCCCTTTCCTTGGAAGATGACTGTGACTTACCCTTGTCAGATTTTTTGGTAGGGGGTTGAGCTCCAGCAACTGAAGAAGTAGAGGAAGAAGGCCTCTCATGACTAGCTTATACCTCTTGATCAGTTAGAGCTCTGGAGTTAAAACCAAAGCAGATTGAACAATCGTCATCCAACTGAGGAGGGCCTAGGCAATACACTCATTCCCTGTGGGCATCTAAGTTGGGAAGCTTATGTCCACAGGAAACGCAGGTTATAAACCCCATAGGTTTATCAGCCATGTTGTACAATAAGCACACTATACGAAGCTAGTAGAAAACAGACATTAATGCTAGAAAAGTTTTTTTTTTCCCCCAGAGGAAAAGTTAGAAAAGAAACTACCAACAATGGTAGAAATACTCACACGAGTAGAGAAAAGGAAAATGCATCAACAATGGTACTGTAACAGTAGTTAAACATAGAAATTAGCTAGAAGACTATGGTTGGGAGGTAGGCGAATAACAAAATACAATTAAAGAAATGTGAGACAAAAACTCACAAACTGGTTATCAAAGACTGCAAAAACTTAAGAGCAGAAGGATCCGTGCCCGATGCTGAATGGTGGCAAATGAAATCTGATGGATGTTAGGTTGGTGAGACATTATGGGTAAAGGAAGGAGCTAGAGAGTTCTTAGATCTGATGATCTGGTAAAAGCGGATAAGTCGGATCAGAGTTTCAAATCTGAACCCATCAGTTCAGGAATGAATGAAAAGGACAAAACTTTTATTTTTATTTATTTACTTTACATTTGTTGACTGGGATAGTCTGACTGGATATATGTCCATTTTCATAAGAGGCCCGGGGAGAAAAGCTCCAAGATAATAATACACACTGAATATTTAGTAAATGCTAGTTTCAAGCAGATTACCGTCATAAGCAATACCAGCATTTTGCACATATAGTAAAATAAGGTTTTACTGGCCCGAGCTAGTGAGAACCTCCAATCTGTTGCAGCGGCAAACTAGTTCTGAGATAACTCTAGGTGCATCATGGGATAGGGATTTGGCCTCGAGCTATTTGAAGACCTCGAGCTTTGTAGTAGGCTGACTTGGAGCAGAGGGATCGGCTCCGAACCCATCAGTAAGAATGAACGGCGAGATAGAACAACTTCACATCATAATTTTCAAAGTTAAATATACATAACATTACATTCAGGTTTAAGACACATTGAGCAGCAGTTATACAACTGACCCTTCCTGAAATGATGTGGTAGAAAAAAGCTAGAAGTAGTTGAAGGTAAGGCACCTAAGTAATAGAGAGGTCACTAGTCAGGGTTAGTGCAAGGACATAACCAATGAGTTTTGAAGTATTTCTTGAATTTGTTTTGAATCGAGTTAGTGAGGGTTCTAGGGTCAAGTCAGCTGGGAGCCTGTTCCATGTTTTTCCAACAGAGCTGGCAAACAGAGAGTCCCCAGCTGAGTAGTTGGATTTGTATGTTTGAACTAGGAGTCTAGTGGATGATCACAGTGGCCAGCTGCTGGTGTAGGGGCTGATAATATTTTTTAGTGCAGGTGTATTTTCTGGTTGGTAAAGGACTTTATGTGCCACTATTAGCTGGTTGAACTGGAGTAGGCTAGGCAGTTCAAGCCATCCTAGGCGATTTAGGTTGTGACAGTGGTGTGTCTGGTAGGCTGTGCCTGCAGCAAATCTGGCAATGTGGTTATAGCAGGATGACAGTTTATTAAGATCTGTTTTGTTTAAGTTGGAGAATAGAGGTGAGGCGTAGAGAAGAGTTAATAGTAGATGTGAATGAGCAATCGCAGTTCTAGCAAGTGGAGTAAGGAAAGGTTTGATTCTGTAAAGAGCGCCAAGTTTTTTATTAATGGGTTTGATATGTGCATCAAACTTCAGGTTATCAACTATAACACCCAGTAGTTTAGTTTGGGCTTCTGAGGAGATGATAGTGCTATTGTTAGTGGTTATGTTGAAGGATGGCAGGGGGGTCCTGTGTGTGAGGGAGAAGAAGAGCAGCTTAGTTTTGTTGGGGTTTAGGATTAGATGTTGATTGGACAGCCATTTTTCCACTGTATTGAAGGTATTTTGGGTTAATGTGAATAAAGTAGCTGGTGAGGTGTCAGAACAAAATCAAGGTGGAGTCATCTGCATATTGAATGCAGGTAGCACCTGGGATGACTGAAGATCGTTGATAAAGATGGAGAAAAAAGGGGGTCCTAATATCAAGCCGTGGTGGGCTCTTAATGTGATGGGTAGGTGAGATGATAGCTTGTCCTGCCATAGGACTGCCTACTGCCTGCCCTGCATGTAGGATTGAAACCACTGGAGTGCATGGTTGTTTAAGGAGGCCTTCAAGGTATTTATAAGCATTTTGTGGTCAACCATGTCAAAAGCCTTGGATAGATCTAGAAAGAGTACTGAGGATAGTTTATTATTGCGGTTGTGGTTAATGACGTTAGAGAAAGAGAGGAGGGCAGAAGTAGTACTGTGGTGTGGCTTAAAGCCATGCTGAATGTTGGACAACAGCTTGTTCTGTGTGAGGTAGTGCATGAGCTGTATGTGTACACACTTCTCCATAATTTTAGCTAGAGGTGACAGAACAGCTATGGGTCTAAAGTTTGACAGTTCAGTAGAACTGCCTCCTTTATGGAGAGGTATGACATGGGAGATTTTCCATATAGTGGGTACAGTAGCTTCAGATATAGCTCTGCTGATCAAGATTGAGATGGGGTATGCTATGTATCAGCAGTCTTTTGCAGACAGTCTGCTGGGAGGAGGTCGGCAGCCAGGGTGGTGGGTCTTAGTTTCTTAAGTAGGGCATGAATAAGTTGAGTAGGAACAGGTTGGAAGGCAAAGTATGTTTGGGTACTGGGTGTGACTACATTAGAATTAGAGCCACTGGGAGACAGTTGGCTGGCTAGAGACTGGATAGTCTCTGTGAAGAAGCTGTTGAAATTATTAGCAATGTCTACTGGGGATTTTTGTTGGGAAGCTGAGGGGCGTGGAGTGGTAGTTTGGCCTGGGGGAGTAGTTTGTTTATTCCATTCAGATGTAACCATTAACATCAAAGACAACAGCACCAATACAGTATCATCTAACAATCAAAACAACAGTCACAAGAATGATGGTCTGTCCCACTGCTACTAGCACCAAAACAGAGTCCAGAAGACAAATTGAAAAAATGCAGGGATGATTAAGTCTCAAGCCACCCTAGATACATAGGAGGCCAATATGACACAAAGCTGACATCATGTGCTCAAAGTTGAACTGAGTAAAGGCTCCTAAAGGGATTGCAATACCTGAGGGATAAAGGATGAAGCAGGCCTGGAAAAAAGAAATCTTTATTATTTTTTTTTTTTTTTTTTTAGAGGAGAAGCTATCTATCCTTCTGGGTGGCAAGTCAGTTGCCCTGATGGTTCCTGTCGTAGAAAAGATGAAACCATTATGGAGAACAAGGAAGCCAACATCATCTCTGATCGAGGGAAAGGATAAGAGAGTTGGAGCACCTTGACTATACTCTACAATATGGAAACACCTGGGTCATTGTTTCTGCATTTTTACTTCCTTATTTTTGTTTGGTTCTGGGTCTTTTTGAAGGGAGTGAAAGTTCCTTCAAGACTGGATTTTCCCCCATTCATAACAGCACAGGTACTGATGTTTGTACATATAACGCTATCACTGTTTAAGTGGTTGATCCCTAAAAAAATTACACACACTTTGTCACGGTCTGGGGGTGTAATCTGTGTTCACATTTTGGAAATCCAGGCTTGGGTTCTTTGTTCACTTACAGACCTAACTAGTAGAATACCACATAACAAAATGCTATTTGCTCATAACAAAGACAACAAGAAACACAACAAATATAGGGAAAAATGTCTTCTAATATAAGCTACAAGGATAGAACAATATATATATATATATATATATATATATATATATATATATATATATATATATATATATATATATAAAACACAAGCATACACACATTTTTTTACACAACAGATGGGGAGGATAAGGCAGATCAATAAAAGTAAAAATACATCTCTTACTTAAAGGCAGAAACAAGCTTGAAAGTGGAAAAATATTACACAACTTAAAATAAGTCAAAAGTGCAAACTTATCTGGCAAAAGGAAGAGAGATATTCCCAAACATGCTTAAGTTCATAAACAGATATCAAAGTGTTAATGGAGGCCTCCTTGCAACAGGGGTTTATCGGCTAGGAAGAAGAGCTAAAATGTATGTGGAGCGTCACTGCCAAAGAAAATGGTGTCAAGGCAAGCAGTCCTGCTTTTCCAGTGTTTCAAGAGGACCAGATCAAAATCAAAAGATACGCAATTACTTTAACACTAGATCTGAATGAGAAGTTCCTTTTTTATCAGCCAACATGACTAAGATGGCAGTACTTAGCCAAGTATCTGAAACTTCGCTTGCCTTCTTCCCCCTTAACCATAACACGGAGTAAAGAAGGATTCTCCAGATTTTGGTCATCTCATGTTAAGGCAGACCAACAGCAAAGTTATACAGACAGATGCAGCAAAAAATCACAAGTACAAAGGATATCCTTCTGTACTTTGAACTGTGGCAGAAGGAAGGTGGGAAATATGTTAATAAGGTGGAACTTACCCATCGAGATCTAGTATTACAGTAAGTAGAACTGTTTCATAATTGACAAAAGTTAGCTCCCTTTTCATCAACCAGTAGAACAGAATCCCAAGCCAATCCTCTACAGTAACTCCTCTTGAGAACACTCCTCCAACAGCTATGGCTCCAAGACATGGACATCATAACCATTTATAGTGTCCTGCAGAAGTACTTAGTGATACATCTGTGTCTGTTGTACAAAATCATCCAAAAGTGAATTTCTGACGAAGGCTTGAAAGGCAAACACTGCTGTGATTGAATGCCCTCTTCCTCAGAAGAAAAGGGTATACTTTAAATCAAGCAAAAGAACTTAATATAATTCATATAAAAAGCAGACACCCAGTCACTTTAGAAATATTAGTGCCTAATTTATATTTAGAAAGAATAGATGAGTAGCTTTTCTGACAGACTTAGTTCTGTCCTAATAAAGTCTAAATTGCTTGCATTACACTTCCTTACAATGTTAACAAATACTCACCTTTGGTGAAATACCATGGAAAGAAAACATGCTGACTAACACTACCACAAATAACCCAACGCAATGCCATTACCATACACTTTATTCATACAAAATCAAGACGACCATAAAATACAAAACATTAAAACTTAAATCACAACAAATCAAATTTAAATTTATGAATCAGCTTTTGCACATACCAGCTGTTTAATTAAATTTACCATGTGCTTTTAAAGCTGACTCCATGGAGCACACAAATAATGGCTTTATGACCCAGGACCAGGATTCAAATAGTGGTCTGGATGACAAAGATGCCAGCTAGGAAATGAAGGAATAAGCAACTAAAACCCTGCTTGTTTTCCTTTTGGGGATGGAGGGAGGTATTTATGGTGATCCCGTTTGAGAAATTACATCTAGTGGCAGCTGGAAGTCACCTCCTTAAGTGTGTGCTCCAGGAGAAAGCATGAGCAGGAAGTCTACTACGATGGCTTGACTCCACTGCAAAATCAGCATGTGCTTTGCAACAAAACCTACAGACAAGGAAAACAATACATACAGGGGGGCCTCAACAGAAATATCCAACTTTAGACTCATCGCCATCCTATCCAAGCCCTCTCAAAAAAAACTGGAAAAAAGTATCCATACGCAACTTCTCCCAATACCTCTTTGAACAACTCGACACCTACAGCAAGTGCAGTTATTTAAGATCTTACGATAACATTAGATGTCCTTCTCTTCACTGTTGCAGTATTCTTTACAACAGGGATCCCCTGCCAAGGATGGCCTGGCGTCCAGCCAGTATACTAAAGCCTTTAGGTTACTTTAAGGTACAATGTACATCACATGTATGCTCCTCACGTATAGCGTAAGACATAAAGGTGACATCCGCATGTACCACCCTCAGAACTGACAGTCCAGTAGGAACACCAGTCCAAGGAAAAAAGAGGTAACAGTACATCAAGAAGAGAAAAGAACCAGGGGGAAAGTAGGAGGGAGTCAATACTGCAACAGTGAAGATACTGTTATAGTAAGATTTTACACAACTATTCTAAGTCCTTCCATTTCACTGTTGCAGCATTCTCTACAACAGGGAGAGAGCAAAACCTCAGCTAGAAGAGAGGGAGGAGGGTGGACCAGCAGAGCTCTCCAGGAACCCATCAAGAATGGCCCTAGCAAAGCCAGCTCTAGCTCTGGAAATCACATCCAACTTACAGTGCCTGGTAAATGTATGCACAAAAGACCAAGTAGCTGCCTGAAGAATAGAGTTAGCATCCAAACCCTTGAAAAAAGCCTGAGAAGAAGCTACGTCCCTAGCAGAATTAGCGTCAATAGAAGAAAGGATCTTGCCATGGAAGGTGCAATGGTCCCTAGTCTGGGCCAGTAGTCAAGGCGCCTCAATCCTCACAACTGACACTGGTGAGGGATGGCCATTAGGAGCAAAAATGAACACACACAGTATTTTCAAATTTGCCTTAAGAGCACACAGGGAGCACACTCCAGACATGGGGCTGGACTCTCTCTCTCCAGGTCCCAAACTAGACTCCATACTGACCACTTTGGTGTTCTGTGTCCCTGTTCCAAGTAGCTGACACACACACTTGGATATTTGATTTTCACACACACACCTGGGAAAGGCTGGCACAGATTTACCAGCTGTGCCCCCCCTGCCCTGACTATAAGGTAATTACTCTGCCACTAGCCAGCTATTCTAAGGCTCTTACAAGGGTAAAATTAATACTAATACATAATGGTAGAGAGCTTGACTAATGCAGCAATGTTTTCAGGAGCGACCACAGTGTCATTAAAATACGCATAAGATGTTAAAAGTATTCTCTAGAAGACCAGCCACAATGAAAGGTATAGAAATATTTAACAATAAATAATAAAATAGAAAATATGAGAATACTGAATATTTAGTTACAATAGACACCACAGTTTCAATCACAGAAAATATTAAAAATAACACATATAGATGATTCATAATACAGATACAGAAAAAAAAAAGTTATGTACCTACCATAATGTTCCATGTTAGTTGTCCTTTCATCTCGCCTTCCTTCTTGCTGGATGGGTTCGGAGCATATCCTCTGCTCCGACTCGGCCACTTTCTATAGCTCGAGAGTTCTTTACTGGCTCAAGGCTACCCCTTATCCCAGAATGCCCAGCGTCAGCTATCCAGATCTCATTTGAGATAGCTCACACTAGACATAACATAGAAGATAATCCATTATTATTAAACCTGTATATACAGTAAATTGTTGTGGTTTGCTTGGGAAGCAGCTAAGAACAAAACAAGTTAGCCAGTGAAACCACTGAAAAACTCCTCTCAATCCTCAAGGAAGGTGAAAGGAGGGAGGGACGCAAGAACTAAGGCAAGATGAAGGACAACTAACATGGAACGTTACGGTAGGTACATAACTTCTTTATGTTAAGTTGTCCAATCTTGCCTTCGTTCTTGCTGGATGGGACAGCGTCCCTAGCACCTTAATCCTGGGTGGCTCATCGGAACAGACTCTTCAGAACCGCGGAACCAAAGGAAGCCCTGCCTTGGAAGACCACATCTACTTTGCAATGCGAAATAAATGTATGAGGATCTGCGCAAGTAGCTGCTGCACAAATTGAATCTATGGGCAATCTAGATTGAAAAGCTACCGAAGTAGCTAATGACCTGGTTGAATGACCTTTGGGTCTTGCTGGAAGATCTTTTTGTCGCAAATGGTAAGTATAGGCAATGGTGTTTGATAACCATTTTGATAAGGTTACTTTAGTAACTGGAAGGCCTTGTTTGTTGTTAGCAAATGAAAGGAACAACTGATATGATTTTCTCAGCTCTTTAGTTCTATGGCGATAGAAACGTGCACATCCAGTTGGTGTAATCTGTATTCTGCCTTGTTGAAATGATTAGGGAAAAAGACATGAAGTTCAATGGATTGATTCAAATTGTGTTCTGAACAAACTTTAGGTAGAAAAGATGGGTTGGTTCCCAGAGAAACTCTGTCTTTGTGAAAAACCAGGTATGGAGGGTGAACACATAGGGCATGGAGTTCTGAAACACATCTGGCTGAAGTAATAGCAACTAGGAAGAGAGTTTTCCAAGACAGAAATTTCAAAGAACATGATGCTGCTGGTTCAAAGGGTGGCAGTATCAAGGAGGCCAGAAACAAATTGAGATCCCAAGGTGGAAGAGGCTTTCTCACTGGGGGTCTAAGTAGAGATGTACCTCTCTTGAAGGCCTTACAGAGTTTGCGAGACATTATGCTTGAGTTAAAAACTCTGATGTGAAAATTTGAAATGGCAGCTAGTTGTACTCTGATGGTAGCAGCAGCTGCACCAGACTGAAACAGTTCTGCTAAGAAATCCAAAATTTCGTGGACTGGAGCTGTAAAAGGATCAAAATTCCTGGATTCTGCCCAGTAAGAGAATCTTTTCCATTTGTTAGCATAAACTTTCCTTGTAGTTGTCTTATGGGAGGAAACAATAATATCTCGCACTGCTGGAGAAATATTGGGGAGCCTGGCTAAGACTGAAGTGGAGTAACCAAGCTGTGAGCTTGAGAGATTAGAGAGATTGGTGTAACCTGCCTGACTGATGAATCAAGAGGTCCGGCACTGGGTCCAGAACCCAAGGTTGGACTAGAAGGTGGGGGTGAAGGAACGGAAACCAAATCTGTCAAGGTCAATAGGGGCAATGAGGATCATCTTGCAACCCAACAATTTTGCTTTCTGAATGACTTTTGGAATTAGGGGGAAGGGGGGAAATGCATAAAGGAGTCCCTGAGGCCAATTGTGGACTAGAGCGTCCTGGGTGTCTGACCTGGAAGAGAAATAAGGGAGAATTAGCTGCTGCATTTGTTGTTGAGGGGAGAGGCAAAGAAATTGCTGCAAGGCTGGCCCCATTTGCGGAAAATAAGATCCACAATTTCCTGTTTCAGAGACCACACGTGCAGCATGAGGATAGCCCTGCTGAGCCTGTCCGCTATTACGTTGGATTTCACAGGGATATGCATTGCTGTCAGAAAATGTTGGGAGGAAATTGCCCATTGCAACAGTCTGAGGGCCTCTCGGCACAAGGGGTAAGACCTGGTTCCGCCCTGTTTGCTGATGTACCAACCACTGACATGTTGTCCCTATGTATTGCAATAGTCCCGGCAGGGAGAGAGTCTTGAAGAGCTTGCAATGCAAGAAGCACCGCTCTCATCTCCAGGATGTTGATGTGCAAGTGGTACAAATGAGGTTACCATGTGCCTTGGACTGTCTTCCCTAAATAATGCCCCCCCACCCTATCAGGGAAGTGTCCATGGTCACTGTGGCAACCGGACGGGATTCGATGAAAGGCCTGCCCTGAGTCACTAGTGGGGAGACCATCCATCAGGAAAGGTGTCTTTTGCAAGATTCTGTAATTAGCATCATGTGAGACATGGGTAATTCCTGGAAGGACCACTGTGTGAAAAGAAGCCACTGAAGGATTCTCATGTGAAAGCGTGCTAAGGGAACTAGAAGAATGGCTGCTGCCATGGACCCTAGAGCTTGAAGGACATATTTGACTTGAATTCTCTTTTGCTCCTCAGGAGAAGTGACACCTGCTGTCAAATAATGGAAACTATTTCCTGAGGCAATTTTACGATCATTTTCCTTGTGTCTAGCTCTGCTCCTATGTATGTAATAGAATGACAGAGCAACAAGACAGATTTTACTAAGTTTATTGTGATGCCTAGTTGAGCACAGGATGTGATGGTGTAATCTCGTGCCTCTATAAGTTGTTGCCTGGTGGTAGCAGTGAGGAGCCAGTCATCTAGATAAGGAAACACCTGGAATCCTAGACATTTCAGGTGAGCCCTATCTACTGCCATGCATTTGGTGAGCACCCTGGGGGCTGTGGTGAGACCAAAGGTCAGAGCTCTGAAATGGTAATGACTGGCCCCTAGCCAGAAGCGTAGAAATCTCCTGGACCGTCTGTCCATTTTTATATGATAGTACACGTCCTGAAGATCTATGGAGCACATCCAATTGTCCTGACCCAGAAAATGGAGAATGGACTGCAGTGTTACCATCTGGAACTTTTCTTTTTGTACAGATTTGTTTAATCTGCTGAGATCCAGAATTGGTCTCCAGTCCCCTGTCTTTTTGGGCACTAAAAATAATCTTGAATAAGTTCCGGATCCTACTTGGTCTGTGGGGACCTTCCTGTATGGCTCTTTTTTCTAGCAGTCTTGAAATTTCTGTGACTGCCTGAGCCCATAGATTGGATGGAACATCTGGGATGGATTTTTTTTTTAAATAAGAGGGGGTTGATGGAAGGGAATTTTGTAACATCTGGATATAATGGATAGTACCCATTTGTCTTTTGTAATATTTTGCCTGGCGATTGGGTACAATGAAAGCCTTCCTCTGACTGCCTCCACAGTTGAGCAGTTGGGCATCTCTTCAAAGATGTTGATAGGGTTTGGAAGAGAACGTATCTCTGTCACCCTGATTTTGATGACCTCTCTGCCACGAGGTTGGCGCCTGCCATGGTTATTGTTTCCCCTTCTGCCCTGAGGGAAAAATCACCACGTGCGTCAGGCAAGGGTCCCTGGGATTTTCAAAACCACATCTTTCCACCCATCTGACCCTTTGGGTATTGTCTGGTAGGAGTGCCATCAGAGAGCGTCTTGCCTTCCTGCTGGCACCTGTTAAGTGTGTCTTTCACATGAGGACCAAAGAGAGAGGAGCCATTAAAGGGGGTATTGGTGAAGGACGCTCTGAAAGGTTCCGCAAACTGACACAGCCGCAGCCAAGAATGTCTCCTAAGAGCAACTCCTGTTCCTGCAGCTCTGCTCGCTCCATCAGCTGCGTATGAAATAATCCTCATGGAGGAGTTGACTACAGAATTTAAAGTCACCAGCTGGGTAGCTATCTTGGCTGAAGCTCCCTAAGCTGTGGGATCTTGTAGGGCTTATCCAAGCTCTTTTAGGAGATCCCTCTGAAGTCTAGTAAAATGGGAAAGATAGTTTAGGGACCTAAGGGAGAAGGTCACTGATGAAAACATTCACTTCCCATATCTGTCCATCGTACGAGATTCTTTATTCGGTGGATGGACAGATGAGGAGGTTTCAGCTGACTCTCTCTTTGTGGCTGCTGCTACCACCATGGCATCAATTGGGACACCTTTAGTAAGGAATTGTTTGTCTTGGGAGGCTGTGGTAAATTTATTAGGTCTCCTCAGGACAGGTTCCATGGAATCTGGAGCTGACCAGGTCTTTCGAGACACTACGGACATGAGTGGATCAAAAGGCGGAGACACCCAGAAGGTGGAAGGTCGGGAACCAAATGCGTCCGGGTATAAAGACTCGTCCTCGAAGGGGGCTAGGGAAGTCCAGCTACGCCTCTGCCTAAGAATCTCTAGGATGTCCGAAAAGGAAACACCTTCAGAGGGGGACCTTGGGGACCCCTCCGATTCATCCAGGTCTGTATCTGAGGTGACAGACTCAGAGGAGTCTTTGTGCTTCCTCTTGCACTTTTTCTTCTGGGAAGCCTGCTCAGAATGCTCTGGGAAAGTTTCGGAAGAAGAGGGTTCACCCAATGAGGTGTCCTGGGGCATAGGTTCCCTACGCTTTGGGACTGGAGGAGGAGAAGAGGTTGGCACAGGCACCGAATAGGACGGAGCCGATGGGACCAATAGTAGGGCCGTCTGTGGGGACAGCACTCTCCGCATGACCTCGAAAACGTCACTGTCTCGACACAAAGAGGGCTCCGGCTCTGAAGGGACAGGAATCCCACTCTGTGCCGAGGGCGACGGCTCCAAGGCCAATGTGGGAGCCGAGCTCAACTGAGCAGACACTCAGAGGGAGAGTAAGGACAGACAAGGGTCCGATGCCACTTCCCCCCAAGAGCCGAATAAGACAGCTTTGGCGCCTAGATACCTCGATGGAAGGAAGAACCAAGGTAATCGAAGCCAACATCGGAGCGGAAGAGGATTTCATTGGAGCCAAAGGAACGACTATCGGAACGTCCATGGACTCTGGCTCCAAACTAAGCATAGTCGGAGGAGGAATAGATATCGAAGCAGATGGAGCAGAGGCCTGTTGAGGCGGGCTCAAAAGTAATTTTGCAAGGGCCTGTGACTTCAGCAACCTATTGACCACTCTCTCCATGTCTTGATCAGATAACCTCGAGGATCGAGAGGAGTGGGAAGATGAGCGATGAATGGCTTTGCTCTGAAGTAAGGGTGATTGTGGCACCGAGCTAATCGGCTCCAATGAAGGAGGCCTGGCTCATTTGTGGCTCCGAGGTAACAGTTGGAGCAGATGGAGGAGTAGTCTTGTCTGTGCTAGGGGCACTGACACACTTGGTCTGTCAAGCTCACAGGTCAGTTCCGAACATGGAGCTGATGGCTTGACTGACTTCAAAGATATCAACAATCCACAGAGAATTAGGTTGTTTTTTTGCTCCTGCAGGACACTTGGACTAAAAGCATGACAAATAGAGCAAGAGTCCTGCAGGTGCAGAGCCCCCAAGCAACACACACAAAGTACAGTTTTGTACCTACCATAAATGTAGATGTCCGAGTGCTAATACAGCTGCAGTCATAACAGATGAGTTTTCCTGCCGTCAGGCGGGTCCTCGGTCGGCCGAATTCCAAAGTCTAGGTCCGGCGTCGGTTGTCGTCGCTTCTTCCCTGACGTCAGAGCGACAGGGGTATAAAAGAACCAGCTGACACCATTTTCTTCAGTTTTTCTTGCCCCAGATGTCAGGTGCCCCCAGAAGGAAGGCAATACATACATTTATGTAATAATGCAATGCAATATAATCAAAAAACAGTAGTTGCAAGCAAATACACCATAAATGAATACCCCAATCAGGTTGTATGAGGAGGTGTTAGCCAACAGGCCTGTCCCAAGAGAGGCAGGAGGGAGGGAAACCTGGACTGCAGCTGTATTAGCACTCGAACATCTACATTTATGGTAGGTACAAAACTGTACTATGTTCATCGTGCATACAGCTGCAGCCATAACAGATGGGTAGAATCCCAAAGCTAAAAAAGGGGTGGTAGGCACTAGGTGGAACTAGGAGGAGCCAGGATGCCCTGCAAGACTGCAGGTGCAAAGCCTGCTCAAGTTTTCGAGTATAATGGTAGGTGATGGTGCTTGGAGATGGTATGCACAGAACTCCAAGTGGCTGCTTCCAAAATATCTTTGGTAGGAACCCCTCTGAGGAAAGCTGCAGAGGTAGCTGTGGCCCTTGTGGAGTGAGATCTGATGCCTGCAGGTACAGTTTTACCATGAAAAGAGTAACAAAAGGGTATGCAGTGGGCTATCCATTTTGAGATTGTCTGTTTGGAAATTGGCTTCCCTTGAGCTCCTGTAGCATAGGACACAATGAGTTGCTCTGATTTTCTGAAAGGCTTTGTTCTGTCCAAATAATAATGCAGCTGTCTGTGAATGTCCAAGGAATGTAGTAGTCTCTCCCCTTTGTTTTGAGGATTAGGGTAAAAGGTAGGTAAGTGGATAGCCTGATTCAAAGCTACCCTGGATACCACCTTTGGCATAAAGGACGGATTGGTTCGTAAGGAAACTCTGTCCTGATGGAAAATGATGAAAGGCTGCACAGCCATGAGGGCTTGTAGTTCCGATACCCTGCGAGCTCAGGTGATAGCCAGAAGGAAGGCTGTTTTCCAGGACAAATATTGCAGTTCTGTTGAGGCAGCTGGCTCAAAAGGAGGCAAGGCCAGTTTTTCTAGAATTAAATTGAGGTCCCAAGCAGGTACTGGTTGTTTCCTTGAAGGTTTTATATTCTTAGCCCCTCTGAGGAACTGTCTTAAGAGGGGGTGAGAGAATAAAGGAGGATCAGTGTTGTATTCTGCAGAAATGGCTGAGGCATGGATTTTGATGGAGGAGAATGAAAGTCCACTGCTTAGCATCTCAGCTAGATACTGTAATATTTGAGATAAATTCAGTATTCCAGGATTCTGGCCCTTTTTCTCATTCCAGGCACAAAACCGTTTCCATTTTGCGGAGTAAGCTTTTCTAGTAGAAGGCCTTCTGGCCTCCAAAATGACATCCTGCACCTCCTTGGAGAGTAGGGTCTGTTGTGAAGTTAAGGAATCTTCCATGCGGCCAGATTGAGTGTTTTCAGCTGACTGTGAAGAGTTTTGAAGCTGTGCTGAGTCAGAAGAAGAGGCATTAGAGGTAGGATCCATGGTGGGGAATGCGTCAGGCTCCTCAGGAGTGGGTATCAGTGTTGTCTTGGCCAGTCTGGAGTAATGAGAATCATCTTTGGTCTGTCTGCTCTGGTTTTTAATAGAACTTTGGGCAGCAGAGGAAGAGGTGGAAAGGCATAAACTGTCATTGTTGTCCAACTGAAAGAAAGTGCGTCCACTCTCCAGGCCTGTGGATGAAAGGTCCTTGAGCAGAATTTCGCCAATTGGTGGTTTTTGTGGGATGCAAAGAGATCTATGTCTGGCCTTCCCCATGCTTGAATTAGCTCTGTAAAAACTTGAGGATGCAACTTCCATTCGTGTGGATCCGTCATATTTCTGCTTAGGTTGTCTGCCAGCGTGTTTTCCTTGCTTGGCAAGTACTGTGCTTGAAGCTCGATTTGTAATTCCAGAGCCATGTTCCAAAGAGACATGGCCAGCCTGCACAGGGGGTATGAATGGGTTCCTCCCTGTTTGTTTATGTACCACATTACTGTGGTGTTGTCTGTCCTTATCAATAGCTGACCTGGATGCAGAAGGTCTTTGAAAGCCATAATAGCATTTATTACTGCTAGCATTTCCTTTTGATTAATGTGTAGGTGCTTTTCTTTTTGGGACCATTTGCCCTGAATGCACCGATCTGTCATATGCGCCCCCCAGGCGTAGTCCGAGGCGTCTGTTGTGATGACTTGATTTGTTTGAGGCTTGCAGAATGGGTGACCTGTGTTTCTTTGGCATGCTTGAGCCCACCACAGAAATTCCTTTTGAAGACATGGAATCAGTGGTATTATTGTTTCCAAACTGTGGCTGTGTTGAGACCATAGGTTTTTCAGGTACCATTGAAGTTTCCTCATATGCAGCTTTGCACATGGGATTAGTAGGATGCAAGATGCCATGAATCCCAGAGCCTGCAGGATTTTCCTTGCAGTAAGCCTGGTGAAATTTGCTAGTTTTCTGAAGTATTGAGTTAGATTCCCCTGTTTCTCTGGCGTGAGGTAGGCCATCTGGGTGTTTGTGTCCAAGTTGGCACCCAGGAAAATTATTGTTTGAGAGGGTATTAGCCTTGATTTCTTTTTGTTGACTGTGTATCCCAGAGAATTTAACAACATTATTACAAAAGCCAGATGTTTCAGAAGTATGTGCTTGCTGTCCGCTTGGATCAGGCAGTCGTCCAAATATGGGTATATTTGTATCCCTTGAAGTCTGCAGTAGGCAATTACTGACGCCAGGCATTTCGTGAATACTCTGGGCACAGTAGATAAGCCATAGGGCAATGCAGAGAATTGATAATGGGTTGAACCTGCAAGAAATCTGAGGTATCTTCTGCAATCTTGTCTGATTGGGGCATGCAGGTATGCCTCCTTGAGGTCCAATGTTACCAGCCAAGACTCCTTGCCCAGCATGGGAAGAAGCTGCTGTAATGTGAGCATCTTGAATTTTGGCACGAGTAAAAATGTGTTTAGGATGGATAGGTCCAAAATAGGTCTCCAGTCTTTTCCCTTCCTTGGTACCAGGAATAGTCTGGAGTAAAAACCTTGACCTTGTTCTTGTGTAGGTACCTCTTGAATAGCTTTCATGTCCATGAGATCTGAAATTTGTTTTTGTGCCTCTGCCCTTTGATTGTGTGGCAGGTTTGGCATGCCTCTCATTTTTGGAAGGGTGTGAAAATGGAATCTGTAGCCTCTGTTTATAATGTCCAGGATCCATTTGTCTTTTGTGACAATATGCCAATTTTTCAAAAATAATGCCAGTTTTCCGCCTAAAGGTGCTGCCATTTGAGCCTTGCTTGGCATGCAAAGGGGAAAGTCATTGGGTCTGCTTTCTGAATGGCTGTGAACTATCCTCATCACCTCTTTGTGTAGGAGCTTGCCATTGTCTGCCTCTAAACGATCCTTGAGATTGCCCTCTGTCCCTCGGGCGCCTGTATCTACCTCTTTGGGGTCTGTCCGTGGCTGGAAAGGACCAATTTTTGGAAGGCCAATTTCTACTGAAACGTGGAGGTTGTACCTGTAGGAAATCTTTCACTGTTTGCATTGATTTAGCCTTTTCCTCCATTTTCTTTAATACCTCCTCAGCTTTAACACCAAATAATACATCTTTCTGCAGAGGGGCATCTAATAATTTAGCTTTGACATGATCTGGTAAGGTTTGCTCTTTGAGCCAGGCATGTCTACGTATGACTGATCCTGTAACAGCAGCTCTACATGAGGCCTCTAAAGCATCAAAACCACATTGCAAGGTATGTTTACCCACTTGTTCTGCACTATGCATCAAATCCTGCAACTCCTTCAAGTCTGGTTGTTCAGGTTGTGACATTTTGCTTCTCAACTGTGATAACAGAAACTGTTGATACTTTAACATATGGAACTGGCAGTTTAATGCCCTCATGGTTAAGGTGGCTGAGGTGTATACCTTTTCCCCCCACCTTTCTAAAGCTCTGGAATCTCTCTCTGAAGGTAATGGATTTTTAGCAGTGGAGGCCTTAATTCCCTTGGGGCCCTGTGAGATAGTTTCTGGGTCAGCCGCATGGCTTTTGTATAGGAACTGGTGTGAGTCAGGAACCTGGTAATACCTGTCAGGCTTGACTGGGGCTGGAGGTAGAGAGTCTGGGTTAAGGCAGGCCTCCGAATACACATCATCTAGAATGTCTAAGACAGGAGGTATAGCCAGAGGCCTGTGCTGAGGGAGCAAGAGAAAATCCCTAAGCCTTTTCTTGGAGTCTGAGTACTCTTGGCCTTCCCAGTGGAAGTGTTCCCTCAAGGTATGCAAGGTTTCCCCAAAAGAGTAATCCTCATGAGGGGATACAGAGGGAATGGACTCCTCTGCATCAGAATCTTCAAAAGGGGAGTATGAATGTTCCTGGTCATCAGAATGCTCTGAAATAATGGAGGCCTGGTCCGAGGAGGGGGATTCTTCCTCCACTCTGGGCCTTTTGTCCGGGGGGGGGGTTGAGAACCCCTGATAAGAGTAATCAAATCCTCAGCCATTTTGAGCATCTGCTTTTTAGGCATGGGGCCTTGAGAAGGGCCCTGTGGAGCTTGTCTCTTAGTATGCATGGCTGCTTTAGACTTAGTGAAAGCCTTGATGGAAATAGAAGAGGAAGGCCTGAAGACACCTTGAGAGGTGGCAGACCTGTCTAAACTCTGAGTTTCACCGCCAAGAGTGGCTTCGGTATCGGTAGTCGGGGTGTGGGCCGAAGAGCCTGCGACCTCGGGTACAGTAGACACCGCCAATGAAGTGTCGTCGGTAGTCAGGGGCTGCGTAGGCGCCTCACTGAGAACCAGACCACCTGTAGTCGGCTTTGGAGTGGTGTCGGTAGAAGCCGCGGACCTCGTATGTCAGTCCTTTTCTTTGCGTCTTTTACTCAAAACTGGAGTCGGAGTATCCGACGACATAATGTAATTAAATTTTTTGCCAAAATAGTGTTGGGCGAACTCCGCCCGACGCTTAATGGTGCGTCTGTTGAATGTAGCACAAAAACGACAGGCCGAGACGTCGTGGTCAGGGCCTAAGCAAGGAATGCAGAGGGAATGAAAATCCTTATGAGGTATTTGCTTCCCACATGAAATGCAATTATTAACTTTATCTGACATTGGTCTGAGGCAAGAAAAGTTTCCCCAACGGGGTACTTAGCTTTCAAGAAGACTTCGGTTGCAAAATATTCGTAATCTCAGGAGCTGGCCGACCGGCACTTGCGAACTGCTTCTGCTTCGGGCACCGCGCGGCAAGAAAGACTGAAGAAAATGGCGTCGGCTGGTTCTTTTATACCCCTGTTGCTCTGACGTCAGGGAAGAAGCGACGACAACCGACGCCGGACCTAGACTTTGGAGTTCGGCCAACCGAGGACCCGCCTGATGGCAGGAAAACCCATCTGTTATGACTGCAGCTGTATGCACGATGAACATCTAGTGTGCCCATCTGTCAGAGACATCTTCTGACAGCATGAGTTGCACTTTTTAAACCCTGAGGTTTTAACTTCCTTGGACATTCTAAGAAAAAAAGAAGGAAGTACCACACAAAAAGACACACTACAATAATAAAAATTATATTGATAAAAACCTTAAAGGAGAGCCTCTAACTTAAATGGCTATCCTTAAGGGGGGGGGGGACTCTCTAACTTAAACGAGTTCAGGGAAAAACAGAAGGCCTAGCGACTAAGGGGCGACGGCCAACACAGCACAAAAACACAGCAAAGGGCAAGATAAGTGGTTTAAGACTAAATAAACTTACAAACTACTATAAACAGTGAAAAAAATACTAACTTTTCAAGTAAATTATTTAACTTTAAACAGAGAAAAAAGTCATACTAAGCCTGAGCAAGTATTGACGCAACCTCGCAGTTGAAGTAGCAAAAGAGATCTGGGTAGCTGAGGCTGGGCATTCTGGGATAAGGGGTAGCCTCGAGCCAGTAAAGAGCTCTCGAGCTGTATAAAGTGGCAGAGTCGGAGCCGAGGATCGGCTCTGAACCCATTCAGCAAGAATGAAGGCGAGATTGGACAACTTAACATCAGTACTTAACTAATATCTCTATATTTTCCCGACTGATCTAAATTACTATTCCCTGGTTACTTGCTGAAAGCAAGGCAAGATGAAGTGTGTTGAGTTGCTTACTACAGCAAGGCAAGGTGAGGTATGTTGAGTTGCTAACTATAGTATGGCAAGATGAGGTGTCTGGTTGTGTGAGACATTTGCGAAAGATCTTTCCTGTCAGGTTCCGAAGAAAAAAGTGCTGCTGTGAGAGTTCTGTCAAATCTCTCACTAATATCTAAATAATTATTTCAGTGTTGGTTATAGAATGGCATCACATCTGGTCACCTGACTCTGGTACAATACACACCCAGAGCTTTGCTAAGATCTTTTGCAGCATCTGAAAGCTATAAAACAATTTCAAAATTTTCCACCCTTCCAGGATAGCAATTAGTTCAACCCTAAGGAAAATACAGTACGATTCCTAATCTTGGTTTTCCCAGGCATTTTTATCTCTGGCTGCAATCAGACCTGAAAAATAAAATCTTTATGACCTAAATCAACCCATTTAATTTACAACCTATTTTTCAAAATTAGCAGGACTGAGGTTAACCTCTTCCTTTCCAGAATTCTCTGTTAAAACATATACATTTAATCACTTATAATAATACTGTCTGACATACATGCATATCAATTTCTGTCCAGCTGGACCTACTGTTGATGTGTTTTTAACACAAGCAACATTACAAATATATTTTAACATAAGCATCTGTACAAATCAGTGTGACAGTCAAATGACAAAAACTTCTTTACAAAACTCCATCTAGCCCTACTCTCCCTGGCACAGATGGCACTATCTCAGATCACAGAAGGCATAACAAAAAGAAATTACCTTAGAAATCCAAGAAGAAATAGTTTGCTTGTAAAGAGCCAAACCTAAGGATCTAGGAAGAAAGGAAAAAAGAGCTGTTCATATTTACAAAAGGTCTTAGTCTTATCCAAATAAAACCTGTGTTATCTACGCGCATCCATGGTGTGAAACACCTTCTCACTAGCAGGTTGTGGAGAAGAGAAAAAAGTGTGTAAAAGGATAGACTGATTAAGACGCAACTCATTCATCTTGGGCATAAAAGGAGGATTAGTACGAAGGGACATCCTGTCCTTATGGAAAACTAAAACAGGAAGACAAGCCATAAGGGATTGAAGCTCAGACACCTGTCTGACAGAATTAAGGGCTAACAAAAGTACAGTCTTCCATGAACAACGATGTAAGGAAGCTGAAGCTGCAGGCTCAAAAGGCGCCTGGCACCTAGGTCAATATTTCTAAAACAAAATTAAGGATCTCAGGGAGGAGGTAAAGGCTTCCTGGGAGGCCTAATATGAAGGATGCCTTTAAGAAACTGTTTAGCCTCAAATCTAGACGCTAAAGGAGGTGATAAAAGCAGACAAGAAGAGATAGCTGATAAGTGGGCCTTAACAGAAGAATAAGCCAACCCCAGCATTGGGCAATTCACACAGGCAAGACAGAACCAAAGAAACATCCACAGAAAGGGGATCCAGGTTACGAGAAAGACATCAAACAGAAAACCTTTTCCATTTGGATAAGTAGGATTTCCTAGTTGTGGGCTTCCTGTCCTTTTAACCACATCCTCAAAAAAAAGGTGTCACTGTATGAATCGAAATCCTGTCACTTACACTGTCAGTTGAAGAGTGGATAAGTGAGGATGGAAGAGAGATCCCTTGTCTTGTGTGAGGAGATCCACCCCGTGAGGAAATTGTGATGGCTGCCCTTGACTACATGTAGAAGAGGGTAAAAATGCTGTCTGGGCCAAAAATGAGTCACCAGCATGATTTTGGGAGCATCCTGTTGTATACTAAACAGGACATTTGGAATGAGGGGAAGGGTATAAAGAAACATCCCCTCCTTAAAAAAAGGAGAGGCCATCCACTTTCCAGACCAGAGGACCTGGGACTCTGGCACAAAATGGAGGATTGTCTGATCAGAGGGGAGGCAAAATGATCTACTTGAGGAATGTCCCACTGGTGGACGGCTAAAAACACATCCCAGTGAAGCATCCACTTGTGGGATTGTGTTATGGACCTGTTCAGAGAGTCTGCCACAATGTTCTGTCCTGAGATAATATAAACTGCCTGAAGAGTCACACAATACTGGATAGTTAGTACCCACACTAGAAAAGCCAACCGGCAAAGGAGGCAAGATCTCATTCCCTCTTGCTTGTTGACATACCAAATCACTGTGGTGTTGACTGTAAACACCTTTAGAGGCTCTGGGGAAAATAGAGAGTGAAAAGCTTGAAGAGTCAACAGAACAGCTCTCGTCTCCTTTACACTGATGTTATCTTTCCTCTGTTGAGGCAACCAAGGACCACGTAACCTTTAGGGAAATGAAGGATGTTCCCCCACCCCACGTCTAAAGCATCTGTGAACAGCTCTTGAGAGGAAAGAGGGGTTGAAAAGGGAGCCGCATACTGAAAGTCAACTGCTAAATTCACCACTGAAATTCTAGCCTGAGGCATGGAAGAAAAAAAACTAACAAGTCCAGGGGAAGAGAATGCTGAAGCATCTGACTTGAAAAATCACTGAAGTTTTCTCATGTGGAGTTTGGCGAAAGGAAGTATAGGAAAGGTGGAGGCCATAAAACCTAGAGCTCTCAGAAACTCCCTTGCTGTGATTAAGGCCAAAGGAAGAAGGGACTGAAAGAAAGAAATGAGAGTCAAGGCATTGGGAGGAGGCAGGGATGGCAGTGTTGAAAAAATCTGGATCCTACAACCCAGGAATACATAATCCCATGAAGGAGTCAGAAAGGACTTTTGGAAATTTAAAGTGAACCCCAGAGCTTTAAAAAAGGGGGAATGACAAAGTGAAGATGCTGCTGCAGAATCTCTGGAGAGGATGCCTGAAGCAGGAGATCATCTACGTAGGGAAATACTTGTATCCCTCTTAGCCTGCAAAAAAACAATCACAGGAACGAGGCATTTGGGGAGTACCCCTTGGGGCAGAGGAAAGGCCAAAGAACAAAGCAGAGAACTGAAAATGCCAGGAAGCAACACAGAAACATAAAAAGTTCCTGAAAAGGGGATGAATTAAAATGTGAAGGTAAGTATCCTTGAGGTCCAGAGACACTAGAAAACTTTGAGGAAGCAGCAGAGGGAACAAGGTCTGAAGGGACAACATCCAAAAGGAAGGGACCTTCAGAAAGGTGTTCAAATGAAAGAGGTCTAGAAGAGGACTCCAAGTGCCCTCTTTCCTGGGAAGCAAAACTATTCTGGAGTAAACCCCTTCCCTTTTTGGGAAATGGGAACTTCCTGAATAGTTCCCAGAGTCAAAACATCCAGAAATACCCCTGGAAAGAAAATCTACTGTTCCTGAGGAGGCTGAGGAATGCCTCTGAAAGAGGGACTATATTTCCAGACAATGTAATACCATAGGCAGATGATGGAAAGAACCCAGGAAACCAGAGTAATCGTTAAACAAACTGGAATGCGGCTGAGAAGGACAGGATAGTCAGACAGCACCTGGATTGTCAGGAAAATGAGATTTCTGAGTCACAGGAGTCTGAGTAGCTTTAGCAGAAGGAGTCATTTTACCCTGCTTCTTATCCTTGGGAGGAAGACGAGACTGCCTACAAACAAAGGCCGGTTTATTTGTGTAATTTCTTTGAAATTTAGGCACAGGAGAAACAAAAAAATGTTTAAGTTCCTGCAAGGCCTTGTCCTTATCCTGAAGAGACTTTAATCAGCACCAGCTGCACCAAGTAAGTGTTTGTTATCCAGAGGAGCATCCATCAACTTAGCCTTAATATCATCAGGCAAAGGTTGAAGCCAAAGCCAAGAATATCTTCTCATTACAGAACCAAAAGCAGCAGCTCTGGAAAAAGCATCTGCTGCATCATAACTGCACTTAATAAAATGGTGAACCATGTAAGACAAAGTCACAAACAAGGAGAGAGCAGAAGTCTTCTCTTCAGAATCTGGAAGGTCCAGAAATAACCTGACTGGTCTGAGAAAGTAGAACCAAAATATATCTAGACATATAGGTCTGGTAACTGACGGCTCTAAAAGCCAAGGTAGCATAGGTATAAACCTTCCTACCTAGACTTTCCATAGTCCTACTGTCTTGGTCAGAAACAACAGGTTTGCACTAACTACCCACTGATGAGAAGGATGCAGTACTCAGCATTAGCACAGAGGAGTTAGGAAGACAGCTAAAGAGAGTGAACCGCAGGAAAGCTGCTGGTCCAGACAAAATACTGGGCAAGGTGTTTAAAGGCTGTGCTGATCAACTATGCACAGTGCTCAAGGAAATATTTAACACATCTCTTGCCATGGCAAAAGTACCCTCATGCTACAAGGAAACTGTTATCATCCCACTACTTAATAAAACCACTCCCTCTAGCCCTAATGACTACAGACCAGTTGCTCTGACATCCACGGTTATGAAATGCTTTGAGCAGCTAACCAAAAAGCATCTTTCTTCATGCCTATTTCCCGATTTTGACCCTCTACAGCTGATGCCATGTCAGTAGCACTACATATCTCCCTTCAGCATTTGGTGGGCAAAGTCAACTATGTGAGGATGCTGTTTAGACTTCAGCTCTGCATTTAATACGGTGGTACCAATGCAGCTGATAGAAAAATTGGCACATTTAGGAATCAGTAAACATCACTGTAACTGGATCCTGGACTTCCTGACTGAGAGATCATAAAGTGTGTTGTGTGTTGGGGTAAGAACACATCAAAGTGCATCACAATTAACACCAGAGTTCCAAAGGGATGCGTTCTAGGCCCACTGTTATTCACCATCCTGACCCACGACTGCTATGCTAAACACAAGTCCAACTGTATCATCAAGTCTGCTGTTTGCACCACAGTCGTGGCACTCATCACAGTGGAGGAGGAAAAAGCGTACAGACAGGAGGTGGCATTTCTGATCAGTTGGTGCAAAAGGAACAACCTTGACCTGAATGAAAGAAAGACCAAACAGATTATCATAGGAGATCATTAGGCTATTGACTCGGAGGTCATTTTAAGTCTAGCCGTTTCAACCCAATGTAATACCGTAGAAATACTAGTCCATACCCAAGACTGCATTTAGTGTGATGACTGCCCATGCCCAGGAAGGATGTGGGAGCTATCCCTGATAAGAATTTATGGTGCCCCATACACTCATCCAAGTTCTTCTATAACAGTGTCACAGAGGTGCTCTGTTTCACGTGAACTGGTAGCCCTGCTCCAAGGATGTGGCAGTTGCTGGGAGATAAATCTATCCCTCCAGCTTGTCCTATTTAAGTCACAGGCCATATTTAAGTTTCTGGAACAGGTTGCCCTAGACCCATTTGATTTACGGATATGCAGTAAGTTCATTACTTTTGGGTAATGGGCTGCTCTGTAGGCCAGGCACAAATCTTCCATAAGAAGTCTATATGATATGGAATATAGTGACAGGGATTTTAGTTAGTCCGTGTAAGGCACATACTGAAAGCCCTTGATCTTCTTTGTTAGAAACCTCTAGGGTCTCTCTAATTGTTGTAGATACTTAGTACGGTACATGCCAAATGGGGAATTGTACTCAATAATGGGCCACATAAGTGAAGAGAATGGGGGGGGGTTAGAACTTCTTTTGCTCTTGAGGTAATGCCTTCACTAATCAAGTGAGCCAAGTGAAAAGCTTTCCTTACAACAACAGACTTGTAGTGCTCAAAGTTAAGGTAGCGGTCAACTTGTGATCCCAGGTCCTTTACCACTTCATGGGTACTTAGGGTATTATTATTGATTTGAAAGTGTGAAGGGACACTGATTCTGCCAAAAGGAATCATGATGCATGTATTTGCATTCAGTTTGAGACCATAACTAATACACCAGTCGTTGGTCTGAGTGTGACCATTCTGGAGTATACTGACATCATTTTGGGATTCGGGTCTATATTAGATAAACGAAAGTTTATCTTACCGAACGCTAACATGAGCAAAAATCCCGGAACCCGAAACCAGAATTGTGAGATCGCAGTACAGTGAAGATGGGAATATTTGCCATTTCCTCACTGTAGTGCGATCTCAGAGTTGGAATATATATTTAGCGGGGGGTGTGGGGGGCACAGTCCCCCACAACTGCAGTTTCGAGTTGTTCCGGGATTTTCGATAATGTCAGCGTTCGGTAAGATAAACTTTCGTTTATCTAATACAGACCTGGGGATTCAATGACTGCACCTAGTTTGCAGTCATCTGCAAACTTAGTCAGCCACAACCCTTTAGTTTTGATCTGAACTTCTGAGAAGTACATACCAAACAGTAGGGGGCCCAAGACTGACCCCTGTGGCACCCGACTGGTAACAAGTCTGCTGGCTGATGTGGAGTCACCCACTTTGGTAGCGTGTGTCAGGTTTGTGAGCCAGTTAGCAATCCATTTTACAATGAAGGAGTTTACATTCAGTTTGCTAAGTTTATCAGTAATGCCTGAATGTAGGATTGTGTCAAAAGCCTTTGCAAGTCGAGGTATACTGTGTGCACAGATTTGCCCTCATCAATGGCCTTGGCCACACTTTCAAAGAAATCTACCAGATTTAATAGGCAGGATATGCCCTTCACGAAGCCAAATTGAGTAGGGTCCAGAGTTTGGAGGGCATCTATGTCTTTACTTATGAGGTCCACATTGATACATTCCATTGCCTTACAGATGAGGCTGGTCAAGCTTATGGGTCTGTAATTCCACGGGTCTGTTGCTAGGCCACCTTTGTGGAGGGGAATAACTATAGCTGTTCTCCATTCCACAGGAACAAACCTTGTGGTTAGGCTATGACTGAAAAGGGTACTTAGTGGTGATGATAGTTCATGTTTTAGTCTGTTTAGAAGACAGCCTGGGATGTCATCTGGTCCCACAGAGACCGTGTTCTTTACCATGGACAGGGCTTTGAGGAGGTGATAAGAGAATTAAATTTTCACCAAACGTATCTGCTAGCAGGTTCACTATCTCTATAGGGTCAGTGTGTGCGATACCATTGGCCAACGGCTCTGCACATGCTTGCGTCCTACCATTTAGGTTACATATATAAGCTTTAAATGTCTTATGGTTATCCTTGGCAGTACTTGCTGGTTTCATTCAAAGGAGCTCTTGGACCATTTGACAAGCTGTCTTATTTACCTGTTAAAGCTGAAGAGGGTGCTTTTCCATTGTTGGGTCCTTGTCTTTGTTTTCTTGGACAGCAATTTTTTGCTTTTATCGTACAGTTTGTTGATGCTGGAAGTCCGCCATGGCAGCTTGATTTTACTTGGGGGTCTGGCTTTGATTCTATTTGGTACAACCAAGTTTATACACTTATGCAAGTGATTGTACAGAGCTTTAGTGTAAGTGTCAGCATAGTTACCACTTTCAGCTTGGGGTGGGGCTTCGAATGCATTTATACCTTAACCTAGGAGGGTATAGTTTGCCTTGGTGAAGTTTTTTAGTCCGACTTCACCCTTTGTGAGTTCTGAAGTGTCAGTTCGAAAGTGACTGATTTGTGGTCAGTTTTAGCTAATGAGAATCCAACAGTTGCAGCAGTGAACCTGTTTGACAAGTTGGTGAGGACTAGATCTAGAATGTTTGCTCCTCTTGTTGGAGTATGGACAATTTGCTCCAGGGCATTTAAATTCACAAAATTAAGGAACTTTTGTGCTAGTGAGTTTGGGCTAGAGTAGGTTTCTCAGTTGATGGTGGGATAATTGAAATCACCCATAAGCAGTGTGCTCGGTAGTATTTGGATTGTCTTCAGTTTGATTAAGCAGGCTCTGTGGGTGTCATGACCCAGAGAGGGGGGGATCTATAACTGGCTAGGGACTTGAATGGGGGTCTTACCCACCATAACCTGGACCTGGAGTAACGTCATGGAGCTGTCAAGTGTGACTAGACATGTGGTGAATTTATCTCAAATATAGACTAAAACAATGCCTCCTTTGGTTTTCACATGTTCCTTTTGCAGTCTAAAAGTGTGGAAGGCATTGTAGCCTTGCAGGGTCGGGGTGCTCTCTGAGGCCTTAAACCAGGTTTCTGTGACTGCACAAACATCTACATCTTCTAATGACAAAAGTGCTTCCATGGAGTGCAGTTATTGGTTTAAGCTCCTAGCATTTAGCAGCATGACCCTTATTTTGTTCTGATTGGTTAATTTCACACTGGTAATGTTTGAGACTTTGCCTAAAAAAGGCATTATGGGGAGGCAAAAGCCTTTGCCAGCAGCCAAAAGCCTAGGGGTGCCAGGTGCAAACCATCTCTGACAAAGCAGCAAGGTTATTGACCATGACTTCCCAGGCAGACAGGAACTGGATCCCCTTGGAATGACACCACAAACTAAACCAATTATTGAAATCAATCATTTTTTGTTTACACTGTGGCATCAGTCTAGGTGAGGGTACTATGCTGCTCAAGGCAAGGGAACACACCTGCCTGGGACACATACTCACAGAGCTCGACCACACCTCTCTTCATAAAGTCCAGTAAGGTACATCTCAGGTCATCCACACCAACATGAACTATTAAGAGTCATAATTTGTTGCTGAAGGACCTGACTGCATGCGTGAATTGGAAAATCCTGGCACCAGACAGCTGACTGTGACTTTCTCCTTGTCCAACCTGGTGAGTGGGACATCTGGGTGTCTCATAATTGAGTCTCCAATGACAAGAAAACTTGTTTTTTGAGTGTCACACTTTACTGGCATGGTAGGTGAGATACTGGTGCTGCTGTGTGTAATGGGTGCTGTGGAGACTGTTAGCTGTAGCAGACTTGTGTTTTGGTAAGTTTTATGAGAGAACCTTCACGTATGTGGATTTACATGTTTGACATGTACTGTGTGTATGAGTAGTGGTATGTGTATGAGTAGTGGTACTATGTGAATATGTAGTGGTGGGTGAGTTGACAACCTTCACTGTCTTACTGTTTTGAGTGAGAGAGAGCATGGATTCTAGATTCTTGGTGTATATACATCTCTCGCATTCTGTACTAGACTGTGTTATTAGTAGAGGATTGTCTGTGTACATGTGTCAATTGCTACACTGCCTCAAGAGACCCAAGTCAACAAGGCTGACAGGAAAAACAAGGGTGGTGCAACTGTCCATAATGATAGGTTGAAGACTGTTGTCACTAGGGGTGGCTTTTCAGAAACGATCACAGAGGAGAAGCTTGGCAAACAGATATTTCTGCCTGGGTTTTAAGGGAAAATTTGTGGAATTTAACTGTCCGGCTTTGGCACACAATTGCTTGGCAGTGCTTTGACTTCAGGAAAAGGAGAACAAACCACCCAGCGCTCAGGATCAATGGTGAGAGTGTGGAGAGGGTTAACACTATGAAATTCCTGGGTATGCACACATCAGAGGATCTCTCATGGTCGAGAAACACAAGACAACTTGGTCACAAAAGTGCACCAACACCTCCACTTTTTACTTTTTAAGAGGGCTGAAAAAAGCTAAGCTTCCTCCTCATAATCTCTCCACCTTCTACAGAGGTGCAAGAGACAGCATCCTAACCTGTAACTTCACACTGTGGTTTGGAACCTGCACATTAACAGAAAGGAAGAGTGGTGCAGGGTTGCAGAGAAGGTTCCAGTCTTCCATCAATACATCTTTACTCTGCAAAAAGCATCCAAAAGGCCACCAAAATAATACAAGACAACAGGCATCCTGCGCAGGGACTGTTTAAGCATCTGGGCAGGAGATATCACAGTATCCGCTGCAGGACTACAAGATTCAATAACAGTTTCTACCCTACAGTGATTAGACTTCTGAACTCAGGGCACTAGTCTGGACACAAGTCAATTATTTATTTATTTGTGCAATATATACTTACATATATTCCAAGTAAGTGCAATATTTATTATATCCATAGTCAGTACTTAACCTACTTAAGTGCAATTTTAGACAAATAACTTAGGCATTGTTCAATCTGCAGTGTGTTTTGCATTACTTTAAATAGGGCAGTTAATTTAACTCAGGGGAGGGTATTCTTTTCGTATACAAGTGTTGGTAAATGTCTCTGCTTTTTCTTTCATTTATTGGAGTAGTATTGTATTTGTTAGTTATGCCAAAAAAAAAAAACCTGACTGAATCCCAAAATCCAGCGCAGGTGAAACTAAATCAAAACAAAAAACACTGGCAGCTCAGAAAAAAACTGAAGGAATGACTTTAGCATAATAAATCTTTAATCAACGCTTTTGTCAAAAAAAGCTTCTTCAGAAAGACAGATACATCTGTAAAATCTGCCAATTTAAACAGTACAAACCGTCCAATAAAATGAAACAATAATTCAATTAATAAAACAAGCAATAATGCAATTAACTACAAAAACCTAGCACCATATTAACTTAAAAACTATTTAAAAAGTTAAATAGTCAACTTTCTTTGCAATAAAAAACATTTAATATTTATAACATCATTCAAACCAGGGTGACTATCAGCTGCAAGCTTAATTTGCCACTCAGTCTCCCTTCTTTTGACACTATTCTTAAGGTTACCACCTCTCAAATCTTGTCAAACATGATCCAAGACAGTAAAAGTAAATTTTTTATAAGATGTATACTTGATAGAGCATCTCATCCCTTACTTTCAATGCATACAAATGTTCCTTGATTGTCTTGCTAAGGCTTCTGGTGGTCATACCTACATAAAATGGAGGGCAACCAGAACATAAAGCTATATAAACAATTTTAGTGGTGCAACATGAAAATCTACCTGGAATGCCGATAGTAAAGGGCATATGATCTAATGTAAGATCTGGGCCTTCATAAATGTACCTAGAAACACTACAGCTGTTGCATTTGAAGGTACCTTTAGACTTCTATGTAAAAGCAAGGGGAACAAAGATATAACAAATCTCCAACATATTTCTGATACTACCATTTTTCTTATAAACAAAATTAGGTATTCCACCCAACACATTAAACAAATCACTGTTCCCCTCAATGACCTTCCAGTTATTCTGTATGACACACTTAATTCCACTATCAACTGTGATATCTAAACAGCATCTAGGTACCAAACTAACATTGTGGACTTCTCCATCAAAAGTTTTCTTACTCCTAAAGCCTTGCAAAAGAATAGGCTGAAACTCTAAGCAGCATTTTCCAGCAACTTCCTGTGCTGTTTTTTTTAAGCAAACCAAGAGAATAATCTCTATCAGAAAACAAATCAAAGTCACTTTTATAATATTATTTTTTATTGTCAGTTTACTGACTATTTACTTTTTTATTATAAAAGATTCCACTACCTCTCAAGTTGGGCTGCTGGAAGAAATTAATGCTAGTTGGAATTTTTTGACTTTTACTGCATGTGAAGTTGATAAAGTTTATTTGGACGTAGATTTAGCCTGGGATGGCCAGGAGAACAGTTTTTTTAGTAGGATACATAGGATAAGTACTTTTTCCAATAGTGATCTTCATTACAAGAGCAATGATCCAAGTTTTATACAGAAAAATATTCTAAGAAGTCAGTTCATAAAGGCCTCTCATATGGTTAGTCATAATACAGAGTCAGAAATTAGTTTCATTACAAATTTGTTTTTTGATAGAGGTTATTCCCTTGATTTACTTCAAAAAACAGCACAGGAAGTTGCTGGAAATTATGGTAGTGAAATTTTATACAAAGATGTAGCTTCAGCTTTAGATTCTTTTTTTGACCCCCTTTAAAAGCTATGAAGGTCTTCTGGATCAATTATCAGCTAAAGACAATCGTATAGCTCTCTTTTCAGATTTGGAGAAGGGGCTGAAAAATACTGAGCGTTAATTGTGGAGAATAAATATTTTGAACATTGTACATCACGTAAAATTGTCCCAAAAGGGTTGAGATTTTTTAAAGCTCCTAATGGAGTTACTAAAGATGAACCCTTTAATCAGGAGCTGGTATCTTTTTTCAACAAAGCTGGGCTGATTTTCTAAAGTTATTTATTTATTCTTTTAACATTAACATTTATTTATTGGGAAAGTCCGACTTGGAATGAGCCAATTTTCAGAGGAGGCCATAGGAGAAATGCTCCAGATGCATGTCTATGTAATGTGGGAGGAAACCGGAGCACCTGGAAGAAACCCACATGAATGCAGGGAGGACATGCAGACTCCGCACAGAAGGCACCTCAGCTGAGAATTGAACCAGAGAACTTTTTGCTGTGAGGCGACAACGCAAACAGCTGTACCTCTGCGCCGTCCAAGGGCCAGATTAAATTATTACTGATTAAAAACAATACTAAGACATTACATGTTCTAAGAACACACTTAGAACAAACTGATACTAGCATTAATGATCAATTGCTGGGTCAAGTAGAGCTTAAAACAGATTATGGAAGTATTTGGCATTGTAGATAGACACGAAAAAAAAATCACTGTTCAGCACAAATATAAGAAAGTTGCTCGTGATACTACTGAATATGATTCTGGAGTATCATATTCATTTCAGTATAAGAAGCAAAAGCAGTTCTCAATAAGTTTTCAGGTCCATCTATCAACCAGTATAGGGCTAAGAACAATAGCTCTAATTCTGTTAGTAATATTAGAGCTCAGAGAAATTCTGGCCCTTTAAATCCTGTGAATATACAAAAGCAGGAAGTAAAGCTGCAGTGTCGGAAGTTATGCAAAGACAGCAAAGTAACATACGCTTGATGCCTAGGGTCCCTGAATTACCATTGCATTCTCCTTGTTTAGTTGCTCCTGGGTCTGTGCTAACTAATATGGGTTTGTCACCAAAAAACTATGGAAGAGCGAAGAAGATGACTGTATCCAAGCAGAGTCAGGGGAGAAGTCGCCATCGCAAGTGATAAAGTCTGGCCAAGAGACAGTGAGTTCTGTTGCAAAATTTTTAATTTATCAGACTTTCTTTTAACCGACTCCCATCCCTCTGTCGAGTTCTGGAACTGGGTTTAAATTTTTTACCAAGTCGTAGAGCTAGTTTAACTAAAACTTTGATAAATTTAGTTATATACCAGAAAGTTGAACTTGTACATTATGAAGGATGTCTCGGTTAAGAAACATATTAGTAAACCTTCGACTTTCAACCCAGTTTTGCATCCTACTATAAAAGTTTTTGAATGTTTTTGTGAGAGGGACGATAGGTCCACTTTAAATTCAAAAATTGCTAATTCTTATTTCAATTTGAACATCGACAAAAGGAATGCACTGTTGGAACTTAAGAATGAAGAGAGTCTATGGTTTATGAAGGCAGACAAAGGGGGAGGGATTGTAGTCATGAATGTATGACATTATAACAGAGTTATTGAGGAGATGTTAAGTAATGGTGATGAGTATCAGGAGGTTTCCTTTGGTGAAATAGTAAAGAGTTACAATTATATACATCATTGTTTATATGATCATCTTATGAATGGTGAAGTACTGAAATGCATAATATTTTGTGCACTGACAATCCCATGGTCGGCGTATTATTTGGTATACACAAGACACACAAAGACCCTATTATTCCCCCTTTCAGGCCAACAGTTTCTGCCACAAGGAGTATCACAGAAGGTATTTCTTTATTATTAGGTTCTGTATTTAACCCTTTGGTTCAAAAATTACCCTCTTACATTTGTCATTCATGGGACTTTTTGAACCAGATCAAACTCTCTTCACTTGATTGTGAATATGATGAAAACGTTTATTACATGTTCACTGTGGATATACTGTCTTTATTCACAGGAATTCCTCAAAAAGATGGTATGGAGTTTGGTTTGAGTTTTTTTACATAAATATACTTTAATGAATCACTCTTCAATTAAGTTATATACAGCTTTGTTAGAACTGCTGCTGGACAACAATTTTTTATTCAATCGCAACAAGTTTAATAGACAACTTAAGGGTGTTGCTATGGGTGCTACAATTGCTCCGGCTTTTGCTGGTTTGGTTTTGGATTGGTGGGAGAAAGAGATTTTGCCCACCATCACCCACTTTTCTAGTATTATTTTTTTTACCATTGGTTTACTGACGCTTTTTTTTTTTTTTTATTATTATAAAAGGTTCCACCAAGCTCTCATGTTGGGCTATTGGAAGAAATTAATGCTAGTTGCAATTTTCTGACTTTTACTGCAGGTGAAGTTGGTAACAAAGTTTATTTGGACGATGAGTTAGCCTGGGATGGCCAGAATAGTTTTTCTAGTAGAATACATAGGAAAAGTATTTTCCAACAGTTATATTCATTACAAGAGCAATCATCCAGGTGTTATAAAGAAGAATATTTCAAGAGGCCAGGTCACTCAAGTCAGAAATTAGTTTCATTACAAATTTGTTTCTTGATAGAGGTTATTCCCTTGATTTACTTCAAAAAAAACAGTACAGTAAGTTGCTGGAAAATGCTGCACAGAGTTTCAGCCTATTCTTTTGCAAGGCTTTAGGGGGCAAGAAAACTTTTGATGGAGAAGTCAACAATGTATGTATGGTACCTAGATGCTGTTTAGATATGACAGTTGACAGTGGAATTATTAAGTGTATCATACAGAATTAACTGTAAGGTCATTGGTAGGAACAGTGATTTGTTTAATGTGTTGGGTGGAATACCTAATTTTGTTTATAAGAAAAATGGTAGTATCAGAAATATGTTGGGAGGGTCATTATACCTTTGTTCCCCTTCCGTTTACATCTAAGTCTAAACATACCTTCAAATGCAACAGTTGTAGTGTTTGTAAGTACATTTACGAAGGACCATATATTACATTACATCATATATTCTATACTATCAACATTCGGGTAGATTTTCATGTAGTACCACTACCATTGTTTATATAGCTTTATGTTCTGGTTGCCCTCCATTTTATGTAGGCATGACCACCACAAGCCTTAGCAAGACAATCAAGGAACATTAGTATGCATTGAAGGGATGAGAATAATGCTTTATATAGGTGCTCTATCAAGTATGCATCTTATAAAAAATTTACTTTTACTATCTTGAATCATCTTCAACAGGATTTGAGAGGTGGTAACTTAAGAATAGTGTAGAAAGAAGGGACACGGAGTCCCAAATTAAACTTGCAGCTGATAGTCCCCCTGGTTTGAATGATGTCATTAATTTAAAATTTTTTATTGCAAAGAAAGTTGATTAATTTTTTAAATAGTTTTTAAGTTAATATAGTGCTAGAGCGTTGGTGTTCACAGTTAATTGCATTAGTACTTGTTTGCTTAATTGGATTTCTATTTAATTTTATTGGATGGCTTGTATTATTTAAATAAGCAGGTTTTACAGATGTATTTGTCTTTCTGAAAAAGCCTTTTTAACGAAAGCGTTGATTAAAGATTTATTAAGCTAAAGTCGTTCCTTCAGTTTGTTTCTGGGCTGCCAGTGCTTTTTTGTTTTTCTTAGTTATGTTTATTCCTCTACTTGTATATGTTATTTCACTTTCCTTTGTAGTCTCAAAAATTTAGCTCATGCACAAAATTTCATTTAGGTTACGTGTGTAGTTCTAAATGACAATAAAGTTTACTTTGACTTGAACTGTGATGGCTTGTCAGATGCCATGGAGCAGTCAACTGAAGGACATCAATAAAGGAATTTGCAATCCTCAGGCATCCTGTAAAACAATACAGTTGTGTACTTACCATAAATGTAGATGTTCGAGTGTATTCACTGTTGCAGTCATTACAAATGGGTTATCCTGCAAGCAGGCTACCCGCAGTCGGCCTGAATTCCAAAGTCTAGGTCCGGCGTCGGTTGCTGTCGCATCCTCCCTGACGTCAATGCGCCAGGGGTATAAAAGATGCAGCCGATGCCATTTTCTTCAGTTTTTCTTGCCCCAGATGTCAGGTGCCCCCAAAAGGGTAGGCTAAAAATATGTCAATAAAGCATGCATGCACCAAAGTAAATTATTCCTTCATCTACAAGCAAATACACCACATAGGTTGTATAGAATAGAGAAGTACAGATAAGTTCCAGCAAGGATAAGGGGGATGGTGGGAGGGTAACCTGGACTGCAACAGTGAATACACTCAAACATCTACATTTATGGTAGTACACAACTGTACTATGTTCATCGTGTTTCACTGTTGCAGTCATTACAATTGGGTTGAATCCCAAAGCTAAGGTTGGGAGGCTGGAGCTAAATAGGATTAGGAGCGGCTATGACGCCCTGCAGAACTGCAGTGGCAAAGCCTGCCCTGGATTTAGAGTAGAGTGGTAAGTGATGGTGCTTTGTAAAAGTGTGCACTGAACTCCAGGTTGCAGCCTCTAAAATGTCTTTGGTTGGAACTCCTCTGAGGAAGGCTGCTGAAGTGGCTGCTGCTCTGGTTGAATGTGGCCTAATGCCCTTAGGCACTGATTTGCCATGTTGTGAATAGCAGAAACGAATGCAGTGGCCTATCCACTTTGAAATACTCTGCTTTGAGATAGCCTTTCCTTGTGATCCTGCAGCATATGCCACTAGTAATTGCTCAGTCTTTCTGAAAGCTTTGGTTCTGTCCAAGTAGAAGCGCAGCTGTCTGTGTATGTCCAAAGAATGCAGAAGTCTCTCACCCTTATTCTGTGGGTTTGGGTAAAAGGTAGGCAAATGAATATATTGGTTAAGGGCCGCACTGGACACTACCTTAGGCATAAATGTTGGGTTTGTCCTCAGAGAAACCCTATCTGAATGGAAAATGATAAAAGGTTCCATAGCCATGAGTGCCTGTAGCTCTGAGACTCGTCTTGCAGAGGTTATTTCTAGGAGCAGAGCAGTTTTCCATGATAAAAATTTTATATCAGCTGTAGCGGCTGGCTCAAAAGGAGGCAGGGTGAGTTTTTCCAAGACATAATTGAGGTCCTAAGCAGGTATTGGTGATCTCCTTGGAGGCCTTAAGTTTTTGGCTCCTCTGAGATACTGCCTTAATAAAGGATGAGAAAAAATAGGTGGCTGTGTATTGAAATGAGCTGAAATGGCAGAGGCATGACTCTTAATTGATGAAAAGGATAGGCCTTTGGTCCAGCACTTCAGTTAAATACTGCAAAATCTGAGGAATATTTGGTAAAGTCGTGTCAATCCCTTGTGTCTGGTTCCAAGCACAGAATCTCTTCCATTTTTCAGCATAAGATTTTCTGGTACTAGGCCTCCCGGCCTCCAAAATAACATCCATCACCGCTTTAGAGAGAGGTGTGTTTTGAACGACTACATTATCTGCCATGCTGCCAGATTTAAGGTCTTGAGTTGGCTGTGCAGGATCTGATTGTTATATTGGGACAGTAAGTGAGGAATTTGAGGTAATGTCCAGGCTGGGTACTGAGACAAGTTCCTTAGGATTGGGTACCAGTGCTGGCGGGACCAGTCTGGGGCAATCAGTATCATTTTTGGCTTCTCCTGTCTGACTTTTAGGAGTACCTTGGGGAGGAGAAACAGTGGAGGAAAGGCATATACTGTTAAGTGTTTTCATCTGAAAGATAGAGCATCCACTTTCCATGCTTGCTTGTGATAAGTCCTTGTGCAGAATCTCTGCAGTTGGCAGTTGTGAGGGGAGGCAATTAGATCTATGTCCGGGCATCCCCAGTTCCTTGTTATCATGCTGAAGACTTTCGGATCCAATTTCCACTCGTGGGGACCCATGAGGTTTCTGCTTAGTTCGTCTGCCAGAGTATTTATCTTTCCTGGCAGGAATTGTGCCTGCAGATGTACTTGATAAGTCAATGCTGCGTCCCACAAAGTCATGGCTAGTCTGCATAGGGGGTAGGAATGAGTGCCTCCCTGCTTGTTTATGTGCCACATGACTGTAGTATTGTCCGTCTTTATCAGTAGTTGTCCTGGATGAAGTAGATCCTTGAAGGCTGTCAGGGCATTCTGAACAGCTAGCATCTCTTTTTTGGTTGATATGTAGATGCATTTGGCTTGTGGACCATGTGCCCTGAATACATCTTCCTGCCATGTGGGCCCCCCCAGGCATAATCTGATGCATCTGTTGTTAATATCTGCCTGGCTGTGGGTAAAGCGAATGGCTGCCCCTTGTTGTGGTGACAGGCCTTTGCCCACCACCGAAACTCCTGTTGCAGGCAGGGAATGAGAGTAATTACGGTTTCCAGGCTGTGGCAATGTTGAGTCCAAACACTTTTTAGATACCACTGAAGTTTCCTCATATGCAGTCTTGCATATGGAATTAGCAGAATGCAGGATGCCATGAAGCCCAAAGCCTGCAGAACTTTTCTTGCAGATAACTGGGTCTTTGTTGCCAACATTTTGAAATAAGTAGTCAGTTGCCTTTGTTTGTCTGGCATGAGATAAGCTACCTGGCAGTTGTATTTAAGCTTGCACCCAGGAATATTATCTCTTGAGAGGGTACTAGTTTTGATTTCTTTTCGTTCACTGTGTACCCTAGGCGTGTTAGTAATCTTTTTACAAATGCCAGATGCTGTAGTAGAATGTCCTTGTTCTCTGCTTGAATAAGGCAGCCATCCAAGTAAGGATATATTTGTATTCCTCTTTGTCTGCAAAATGCAATTACTGGAGCCAGGCATTTTGTGAAGACCCTGGGCGCAGTAGATAAGCCAAAGGGCAGTGCAGAGAATTGGTAGTGCATTGAGCCAGCTATGAATCTGAGGTATCGTCAGCATGATTGTCTGACTGGGATATGCAGGTATGCCTCTTTTAGGTCTAAAGTCACAAGCCAAGCCTTCTTGCCCAACATGGGCAGAAGCTGCTGCAGAGTCAACATTTTGAATCTTGGAATATCCAGATATGTGTTTAGAATAGATAGGTCCAGTATTGGTCTCCAGGCTTTGTCCTTTCTGGGCATCAAGAACAGTCTTGAGTAAAATCCTTGTCCCTGCTCTTGCTGTGGTACTTGCTGAATGGCCCTCATGTCCATGAGGGATGACACTTGCTTTTGTGCCTCTGCCCATTGATTTTTTGGCAGGTCTGACAAACCGTTTGCCCTTGGCAGGGTGTGAAAGTGAAACCTGTAGCCTTGTGACACTATATCTAAGACCCATTTGTCCTGGGTTATTACGTGCCAATTTTGAAAAAAAAGTGCTAGTTTTCCCCCTAAAGGTGCGGCCAGAAGATAAGTGCTTGGCGCAGGCAAAGGGGAAGTCATTGGGACTGTTTCCTGTATGGCTGTGATTTGTCTTCTCTGCTTTTGGAGGTAGAAGTACCCCATTGTTTAGACCTGTATGAGCCTTGGGGCTGGGATCTGCCTCTAGGGCATCTGTTATCTGCCTCTTTGTGCTCTGTCTGAACAGGAAAGGACCAATTCTTTGTAGGCCAGTGCCTGCTAAATCTTGGAGGCTGTACCTGTAAGAAATCCTTGACTGTTTGCATAGATTTAGCTTTGTCCTCCATTTTCTTCAACACCTCTTCTGCTTTAACACCAAACAAGGTATCATGCTGTAATGGAGCATCTAATAATTTTCTTTAACATGATCAGGCAGATTCTGTTTCTTTAACCAAGCATGCCTCCTAATGACAGAACCCGTAACAGCAGCCCTGCAGGAGGCCTCCAGAGAATCAAAACCACATTGCAAAGTATGCTTTCTCACTTGTTCAGCTGCATGCAATAAATCCTGCATTTCTTTGTTTTCTGCACATTCAGAATTTATCAACATTTTCTATTTAAGCAGTGACATAATATATTGCTGATATTTAAGCATATGAAACTGACAATTTAAAGCCCTTATAGCCAAGGTAGCAGAAGTGTAAATCTTTTTTCCCCATCTGTCCACTGCCCTAGAATCCCTGTCAGAGGGGGTAGGGTTTTCTGCAGTGGAAGCCTTGACCCCTTTGGGACCCTGAGAGAGAGTTTATGGGTCAGCAGCAGGGTTCTTAAAAATAAAATTATGTGAATCAGGAACCCTGTATTATCTGTCTGGCTTAACAGGAGCTGGAGGTAGAGAGTCAGGAGTCAGACTGGACTCTGAAAATACGTCATCTACAATGTCTAACACAGGTGGAACAGCAAGCGGCCTATGTTGAGGTAGTAAAAGGAAGTATCTGAGCCTTTTCTTAGATTCTGAATAATCTCGGCTCTCCCAGTGGAAATGCTCCCTCATGGTATGCAGAGTTTCCCCAAAAGAATAATCCTCAGGAGGAGAGGCTGAAGGGATAGATTCTTCAGCATCAGAATCCTCATAGAGAGGGAAGAGAGTATTCCTGATCAGAAGAGGAATCAGAAGAAATGGAAACCTGATCTGAAGATTCATATTCTGTCTCTTGCCTAGGCCTCTTATCAGGAGGGGGATGGGAACCCCTGATCAAAGTAATTAGGTCTTCGGCCATTTTGAGCATCTGTTTTTTAGGCATGGAGGCCTGTCCATGGGGCTGTTGTACTTGTTTCTTTGTCTTTAGAGGTGCTTTAGTCTTTGCCTTTGAAGCTGAAGTAGCTTTAACATGTAAGTGTGTAGGCCTGAAAACACCCTCAGAAGCCGATGCCTGCTCAGCGGCTGCGGACCCATCCGAGGGAATAGTTTCCGAGGTTCCAAAACCTTGAGTTTCCAGCGACCTAGTCAGCTCCACGTGGGAGTCTGAAGTGGCCTGTGGCTCTAAAGTAGCGCGTGTCAGGGGCTGCGAAAGCACCTCACTGAGAACCGGCAATTGGCTTATTAGAAGCCTCGTCGTCAGTTTTGAACCTCGGATGCTTGTCCTTTTCTTTGCGTTTCTTTTGAACTGCGGTAGTTGGATGGCTATCCGACGACATTGTGTAATTAAATCTTCTGCCAAAATAGTGAAATGCAAAATCGTACCGATGCTTAATAGTGCGTTGGTTAAATCTAGCACAAAACCGACAATTAGCAACGTTGTGATCAGGGCCTAGGCAAGGAATACAGTAAGAATGGAAGTCCTTATGAGGTATTTGCTTCCCACAAGAAATACAATTATTAACTTTTTCTGACATCGGACTGGAGCAAGAAAAAAGTTTCCCCAACGGGGTACTTAGCTTTTAATGAAGAGTTCGGATCTGAAATTCGAACACGAAAATCTCAAGAGTCGGCCGACTGGCACTTGCGAACTGCTTTTGCTTCGGGCACCGCACGGCAAGAAAGACTGAAGAAAATGGCGTCGGCTGCATCTTTTATACCCCTGGCACACTGACGTCAGGGAGGAGGCGACAGCAACCCACGCCAGACCTAGACTTTGGAATTCAGGCCGACTGCGGGTAGCCTGCCAGCAGAATAACCCAATTGTAATGACTGCAACAGTGAAACACGATGAACATCTATAAGGTTTTTTGGTGGAGGGGGCTGGGAGTCTGAAGCCTAAGATACAGTAGAAAAAGCATCCAACAAGGCAGTCAAAACAGGAGGGACAGCAGACTGTCTTGGACAGTCTATTTGCAGAATTTTGTAATACCTCTTCCTCACCTCAGAAACCTGAACACAGTCCCATTTAAAAAATTCCATCATCCTGGAAATTGTATGACCAAAGAAAATCTCCTCAAAAGGAGTGTCAGCACTAGTAGAATCCTGTTCCTCAGAACTACAGTCTAAAGGTTAGGAATCTGGGATGAATAAGCAACGGATTCCTCATCTGAATCCATCTCTTCTTCAGAGGAATCCTGTTCCCTAAGCCTTTTAAGGGGAGTGGAGGACCAAAGTTGAGCAGGAAAGTACAGTTTTGTACCTACCATAAATATAGATGTTCGAGTGTTCACCCTGATGCAGTCATCACACTTGGGTTATCCTGCCGTCAGGCGGTCCCGCAGTCGGCCAGAGTTCGAAAGTTTTGGTCCGGCGTCGGTTGCTTTCACTTCCTCCCTGACGTCAGTGCGCCAGGGGTATATAAGAGGCATCCGACGCCATTTTCTTCAGTTTTTCTTGCCCCAGATGTCATGTGCCCCCAATAGGTAGGCAATACATATTGCTATATAAAAATATACAAGTAAAAATAAAACAATACTTTCAGTCACAAGCAAATACACCACAGAGGTTGTGTAGGATAGAAAGGTATGGATAAGTCCAGCTAGTTCAGAGTGGATGGAGGGAGGGTAACCTGGACTGCAGCAGGGTGAACACTCGAACATCTACATTTATGGTAGGTACAAAACTGTACTGTGTTCATCGTGTTACCCTGCTGCAGTCATCACACTTGGGCTGAATCCCAAAGCTAAGGATGGGTGGTGGAGTTAAACAGGGTTAGAAGAAGCTAGTAGGCCCTGCAAAACTGCAGTGGCAAAGCCAGCTCTAGTCTTAGAATATAGAGGTAAGTGTTTGGTGAAGGTGTGCACTGAACTCCAAGTTGCAGCTTCCAGAATATCCTTGGTTGGCACCCCCCTGAGAAAGGCTGCTGATGTAGCTGTAGCCCTGGTGGAGTGGGGCCTAATGCTAGCAGGCACCAGTTTCCCATGATGCGTGTAGCAGAAACGTATGCAATGTCCTATCCATTTTGAAATGGTCTGTTTTGAGATAGCTTTTCCTTGTGATCCTGCAGCATAGGATACAAAGAGCTGATCAGAGTTTCTGAAAGCCTTAGTTTTATCCAAGTAGTAACATAATTGTCTGTGAATGTCCAAAGAGTGCAGGAGTCTTTCTCCTTTGTTCTGGGGATTTGGAAAAAAGGTGGGCAAATGAATGGTTTGGTTTAGGGCCACACTGGATACCACCTTTGGCATAAAGGAAGGGTTAGTTCGCAGAGAGACTCTGTCTTGATGAAAAATGAGGAAAGGCTCCACTGCCATTAGTGCCTGTAGCTCTGAGACTCTTCTAGCTGAAGTTATTGCTAGCAGCAGGGCAGTTTTCCATGAAAAAAACTTTAAATCAGCTGAGAAAGCTCGTTCAAAGGGCGGCAGTGTAAGTTTTTCCAGAACAAAGTTGAGATCCCAAGTAGGTGTTGGTGCTCTCCTGGGCGGTCCTATGTTCTTAGCCCCTCTGAGGTACTGTCTTAGGAGTGGATGTGAAATTAAAGGAGGATCCGTGTTGTAATGAGCTGAAATTGCTGAGGCGTGGATCTTAATAGATTTAAAGGAAAGTCTTTTGTGCAACATCTCAGTTAAATATTGTATAATCTGAGGAATGTTTGGATCAAGGGGATTTTGGCCTTTAGCCTGGTTCCAGACTCAAAATCTTTTCCATTTGTCTGAATAGGTTTTCCTGGTGCTGGGCCTCCTGGCCTCCAGAATGACATCCATAACAGCTTTGGATAGAGGTGTTGGTTGATTGTTTAGATAATTTGCAATGCAGCCAGGTTTAAAGTCTTGAGCTGGCTGTGTAGAATTTGATTGTCTTGCTGGGTGAGCAGGTGAGGAATATGTGGTAAAATCCATGGTGGGCCGTGGGCCACGTTCTTTAGAATTGGATACCAGTGCTGGCATGGCCAGTCTGGTGCAATGAGTATCATTTGTGGCCTCTCTAATCTGACTTTCAGCAGCACCTTTGCTAGAAGAGGCAGTGGAGGAAAGGCATACACTGTTAATGTTTTCCAACTGAATGAGAGGGCGTCCACTTTCCAAGCTTGTGGGTGGAATGTCCTTGTACAAAATTTTTGAAGTTGGTAGTTTTGGGGGTTGGCAAACAGATCTATGTCTGGGCGTCCCCATTTTTGAGTTATCATTGCAAATACTTGTGGATCCAGTTTCCACTCGTGGGGATCCATGATGTTTCTGCTTAGGTCGTCTGCCAATGTGTTTTTCTTTCCTGGCAGGAATTGTGCTTGTAGTTGAACTTGGTAAGACAGTGCTGTGTTCCACAAGGTCATTGCTTGCCTGCATAGAGGGTAGGAATGTGTGCCCCCTTGCTTGTTGATGTACCACATTACTGTGGTATTGTCCGTCTTTATTATTAGTTGTCCTGGGTGTAAGAGGTCCTTGAAAGCTGTTAGGGCATTCTGTACTGCTAGCATTTCCTTTTGATTGATATGCAGATGCCTTTGATCTGTAGTCCATTTGCCCTCAATGCACTGTCCTGCCATGTGTGCTCCCCAGGCATAGTCCGATGCATCTGTTGTCATAGTTTGCCTGGCTGTAGGTAATGTGAAAGGCTGACCCTTGTTGAGGTGACATGCCTGTGCCCACCATAGAAACTCCTGTTGAAGGCAGGGAATGAGTGGTATCATTGTTTCCAAGCTGTGGCTGTGCTGAGTCCATACACTTTTCAGGTACCATTGTAATTTCCTCATATGCAGTTTTGCAAATGGTATTAGTAGTATGCAAGATGCCATGAATCCCAAGGCCTGCAGAATTTTTCTTGCAGGGAGTTGGGTCTTTGTTGCCATTATTTTGAAGTATTGAGTCAGCTGTTGTTGCTTGTCTGGCGTGAGATAAGCCACCTGGGCCGTTGTATTCAAGCTGGCACCCAGGAATATTATGTTTTGTGAGGGCACTAGTTTTGATTTCTTTTTGTTTACTGTGTACCCTAGGCAACTTAGAAGGTGTTTGACAAATGCCAGATGTTTTAAAAGAATGTCCTTGCTTTCTGCTTGAATAAGGCAGTCGTCCAGGTGTGGGAATATCTGAATTCCTCTTTGTCTGCAGTATGCAATTACTCGTGCCAGGCATTTTGTGAAGACCCTGGGCGCAGTAGATAAGCCAAAGGGCAGTGCAGAGAATTGATAATGGGTTGAACCTGCAATGAAGCGGAGGTATCTTCTGCAATTTTGTCTGATAGGGACATGCAGGTATGCCTCCTTGAGATCCAACATTACAAGCCAAGCCTACTTGCCCAGCATGGGAAGAAGCTGCTATAGTGTTAGCATCTTGAATTTTGGTACTTGCAGATAGGTGTTCAGAATTGAAAGATCCAGAATGGGTCTCCATGCTTTGTCCTTTCTGGGGACTAGAAAGAGTCTTGAGTAAAATCCTTGTCCTTGCTCCTGTGTAGCTACCTGATGAATGTCTCTCATGTCCATGAGAGCTGTAATTTGTTTTTGTGCCTCTGTCCATTGATTTGGTGGCAGGTTTGGCATTCCTTTTATCCTTGGCAAGGTATGAAAGTGGAATCTGTATCCTTGTGAGACAACGTTTAGGACCCATTTGTCTTTTGTGATGACGTGCCAGTTGTCTGCAAAAAGTGCTAATTTCACTCCCAAGGGAGCTGCCAAGAGAGATTTGCTTGGTAGTTGGAGGGTTGAGTCATTGTGTTTGTCTTCTGCTAGCTTGGGGCCTGTCTTCACCCCCTTTCTGGGTTGTGGCACCCCATTGGCGAGGTTTGTAAGGGCCTTGTGACTGACCTCTGCCCCTTGGGCGTCTGTATTTGCCCCTCTGTGGTCTGTCAGAAGCTAGAAAGGACCAGTTTTTTGTTGGCCAATTTCTGCTGAAACGAGGGGGTTGTACCTGTAAAAAAATCCTTGACCGTCTGCATAGACTTTGCCTTATCCTCCATTTTCTTTAAAACCTCTTCTGCTTTGACACCAAATAAGACATCCTGCTGTAAAGGTGCATCCAATAATTTTGCTTTAACATGATCAGGTAGAGTTTGTTCTTTTAACCAAGCATGTCTGCGTATGACAGACCCAGTAACAGCTGCTCTACAGGAAGCTTCCAATTAATCAAATCCACATTGTAAAGTATGTTTGCCCACCTGTTCAGCTGCATGCAACAGATCCTGCATTTCCTTGAATTCAGCCTGTTCAGAATGTGTGCACATTTTTTGTTTTAATTGAGACATTAGGAATTGCTGATATTTCAGCATGTGAAACTGACAATTTAATGCTCTCATAGCCAGAGTAGCTGAGGTGTATATCTTCTTTCCCCATCTATCTAGGGCTCTGGAATCCCTTTCAGAGGGTACAGGATTTTTAGCCATAGAAGCTTTAGCCCCTTTGGGACCCTGGGAAATTGTTTCTGGGTCAGCCAGAGGGCTTTTATAAAGGAATTTGCGTGTGTCAGGTACTCTGTAGTATCTGTCTGGTTTGGCTGGAGCAGGAGGTAGGGAGTCTGGATTTAGACGAGAATCTAAGTAAACATCATCCACAATATCTAAAACTGGAGGGATAGCAAGTGGTCTGTGCTGGGCTAGTAAAAGAAACTCTTGGAGCCTTTTCTTAGAATCAGAGTAGTCCTGGCCTTCCCAGTGGAAATGTGTTCCCTCATGGTATGTAAAGTTTCCCCAAAGGAGTAGTCTTCAGGGGGGAGATGCTGAGGGAATAGAGTCTTCAGCATCAGAATCTTCATAAGGGGGAAAAGGGTAATCCTGTTCCTCAGAAGAATCTGAAGAAAAAGAAACCTGGTCAGAGGAAGCATAGTCCTCCTCTTGTCTTGGCCTTTTATCAGGAGGGGGATGGGAACCCCTGATTAGGGAAATCAAATCTTCAGCCATCTTAAGCATCTGTTTCTTAGGCATGGGGCCTTGAACAGGAGACTGATGTACAGTCTTTTTTGGTTTTAATGGAGTTTTTAGCTTAGCATAAGATTTAATGGCGAGTGTAGTCGATCTGAAGACACCTTCTGAAACCGAAGGCGTTTCTACTGCACCGGGATCACCTTCTGCTCCGGTGTCGGAAGGGCCTAATGAAGATGGCTGCGATGGCCTAGTACACTCTGCTTGAGAATTCAAAGCTGTCTGGGGTTCCATTTATGCGGTCGTCAGGGGCTGCGTAGGCGTCTCACTGAAAACCGGAGAACCGGTGACAGGCCCAACAGAGGCCTCGGAGTCTGGCTTGGTTCTAGGCTGCCTGTCCTTATCCTTGGGTTTTTTATGTATGCCGGTCGTCGGCTGTTCAGACGGCATGATATGATTAAATTTCCTACCAAAGTAATGTCGTGCGAAGTCAAAACGGCGTTTGATAGTTCGTTTATTAAACCTAGCACAAAACCGACAACCTGTGACGTCGTGGTCTGGGCCTAGGCAAGGAATACAATAAGAATGGAAGTCCTTATGAGGTATTTTCTTCCCACAAGAAATGCAATTGTTAACTTTTTCTGACATCGGACTGAGGCAAGAAAAGGTTCCCCAATGGGGTACTTAGCTTTTTTGAAGACTTCAGACTGAAATTCGATTCGAAAATCTCAGGTGTCGGCCGACCGGCACTTGCGAACTGCTTCTGCTTCGGGCACCGCGCGGCAAGAAAGACTGAAGAAAATGGCGTCGGATGCCTCTTATATACCCCTGGCACACTGACGTCAAGGAGGAAGCGACATCAACCGACGCCGGACCAAGACTTTGGAACTCTGGCCGAATGCGGGACCGCCTGACGGCAGGATAGCCCAAGTGTGATGACTGCAGCAGGGTAACACAATGAACATCAGAAACTCCTTGAGAAGTTTTCAAAGCCAAGAGGGCATTAAACAAACCCTAACTGGAATTCTGCCATTCACTCTGAGGGTCCTTAGGAATAGGAGAAACATGTTTTTTTTTTTGTTTCTTTTTCAAAGGGATGTCTTCCCTGTAAAACTGAGAAGGTTCAGTCACCAGACAATATTCCACAATTGTAGTTGGAAGTTCCTCTCTAACCAGAATCTGTGGAACACATATAGGCCCTTCGGTAATAAACAGCAGTGGTTCCCCCTGAACGCCCAAAGAGAACATCTGCGAGGCCTCCAGGGATGTGCACAAGGTCAGATCCATGCCAGCCTCCAAAGAGGTTGCGGCAGAGGAATCCAACGGAGGAGTCAGGTGACCCTCCATGTTTTCACTGGCCATAGGAGAGAAGTTCAGCAGAGGTGGTACAGCAGAAGAAGAATCAGACCGAGACTTCTTGGCCATCTTCCTCACAGATGGCTGACCCTCAGAGCAAATGTCCCTTCCATAGTGTCTTTCTCTAAAAGCTTAAGATGCTGGTTCTCTAAATACAAGCCGTAGAGGAAAGCCAACTACAGAGTGTCTTTGGGAAGAAAGACTGACAAATGGAATAAGACGTATGATCGTGGGAAGCACTGAGACAAAATAAGCACTTCTCGTGACAGTCTTTATGTGGAATTTGTCTCCTGCACTGGCATTTACCCTTTCCGGATGACATGAAACTCAAAAAGGAAAAAAAAAAAATGAGTAAAAACCCCAACAGGGTTCTTACCTCAAACAGCTTGGTGAACCAGCAACGCCGGGGACATTCAGACCAATGATCAAATTATGGCGTTCAGACTGGTGGCAAAGAAGTTCTGAGGATAGTAGATCCGGAAGTCACCTTTATGTCCTACACTACACACTGGGAGCATACATATGACATACGGCATACCTTAAAGCAGCCTAAAGGCTTTGGTATGCTGACAATGTCTGGCCGCCCCTGGCATGAAATCCATATTGTGATAGAAAGATGGTGCTGAGCACCGGCTGACAATGTATTAATGTAGCAAGTCATTATGGGAGTAAAGACATGAAAGTGCAGGATAGGAATGCATACAAAAAGGCTAGGTACAGGAATACAAACAGAAAGTGAAACCAGATTGTAGACATCAGCAGAATCCTATCAGTGAGATGCAAGTTGAGTAAAATAATCAGTATTTAGACTATTACAGAATATTTAATGACAAGAATGCAAAGGACAGGGTAAAAGGAATGAAAAAGCAAGGTACTGAGCTGTAGTATAGGGTAGGGTTTTCTAGATATCACAGAGTCAACACAAAGCAGGGAGGATAGTAAAAAAAGGTAGGAAAATTAAAAGGGGGGCAGGCAACCATTTGCTAAGAAATAGAGATGAACAACAAGGGTGATAGTAATGTGGTGCCCAGTGGTGTGCAGAGAGTCTTACAAAAGGTATAGTTTGCAGGAGAGTGATAAAATTATTTTCAAACATTTACTTTATTTTGGTGTGGTGCAGACTGGAGATTTAAAGCACTGAGCTTGGTTTAAGTGTTACTTGAATTCACAATGGGTTATTTGTAGACTTTCACAACTTTATTTTGGTTTACTGCAGACAGGAGATTTAAAGAGCTGAGCTTGGTGTAGGTGCTCCTTGAATTCACACTGGGTAATTTGAAGAGGTTTACAATCTTAATCTGCTAAAGTATCCAAGACTACAGTAAAACCACCGAATAATGGTTAATACACACCACCAAGACTTGCAGGAGGCAGTGGAGCAGTTAAAAGTGAAAAAAAAAGATGGCGCTGAGCACCGGCTGAGACTGACTGTAGCAAGTCAGTAATAATAATAATAAATAAACCTTCACCTGCCCAGCTCTTAAAACACTTATCCAAAATTACACCCCACATCATCTCTTAAGAGCAAACGATAACTCCTTATTGTACACACACCAAAAAGAAATTATACTCTAATGCAGTAACAGAAAACTGAACTCACTCCCTGCAACAATCAGGTCATTATCACCCAACCTCCACATGTTCAAAACGAAAACATTCTTAAGTAATTCCTGGCTCTGCTCATGCTTCACACCAGTCTAGTTCCATCCTATAATCGATTTTTCTCTTTCAACCTACTTCCATCTTAGGACTATAGTTTTATTTCTCATCCCACTTTCTTGCAGGAATCCTCTCCCTTCACTTTCTCCAGCTATAACCTTTCTCATTTTTCTGATCGACTATCCCTTCTGCCAAGCGTACTACCATCTCTTGTTCCAGTGCTAAAAATCTTAGACACTTGCAGTGCTAACCAACTACATATACTGCAAATACTTGTATGTAAATTATATCTTTCTATATTAACTTTACACACAAGTTTTTTCGCATATATACATGTATTCCTTTCTTTACTAACCAAAATTTGCACTCTCTCATGTCAGACACTGTGCTAATTTATTAACGATCCTTTTCTCAACTAACCACTTTCATTTGAATTTATGTATTATCTCTACATACATCACCTCTGCTTCAGTGTCTCTCTCTCTCTTCGCTTGTAATTTCAATTAAGCTTAGTTTCCTCATTAGACAATCATACTATTTCTTTGGTTACTCTGCATTATACTGTATTGCACCATAATTGTATGTAAGCAAATGTCAATAAATAAATAAATACAATACAACATAAGCCATCCAGGATAAAAGTCCAGCACCTGTCTTCTGACTCTTGTTCCCTTCCACCAAACAATACTATGAATAAACAGGATGGAGGGAATGAATGAGTAAGTGGGGCAAGCAGGAATGATTGGCAGTGCTGACTCAAGACACAGACACATACACAAAAATAAATACAGAGTACTTATTCATCACTCACTCGCCCCCCCCCCTATGTCTTGTGCTTTTCGTTACCCCATACATCTAAATGTCTTTACTGAATTTTCCTCCAGCTGTATCAAAAGCTGCTTTCCAGGTTCACATTAGTACTAATGTTAACCTAACTAATCAGTTTCTGACTGCACTCTGATGACTTGCTCAATATCAACTTTTACTTAAAAAAAATATGCCTATTTTCAATACAGCTGCCAGTATTTCTTTCACTGTACTCCTGAAAAGTGAGGGATAATTAAATAAATACCACTGTAAAGAGATGAACAACTTCTTGACAACCAAGAAGTGCTAATTACATAATCTAGCATTATCATATAACAGTAAGGCATCCCAGCTTCTACCTGAACTACAATACAATCATAATGCAAGTATATGGCACCCCTAAATATCGGGTACAAATCCTGAACTAAACTTCTTAACAGACTTGCACAGAAGAAAGAGATAAGTATAACAGACACATTATTTACGTTACATATAACCTTTCTATACCACTTAAACAGTCTGCTAGGACCAAATGCTTATTTCAGAGCTTAAACCATAGAATCTGATTTGGTCAAGTCATTAGTCAGTCATAAAATATGCAGATAACAGTTGATTTTATTAAATCTAGGTCCATTAGTCAGTCATAAAATATGC